>NC_090760.1:7692924-7707591 GCF_036898095.1 Palaemon carinicauda | reverse complement strand
ATACCTCAGTGGTGTATCGTGGTGGGGATATACTTCAGTGGTATATCGTGGTGGGGATATACCTCAGTGGTGTATCGTGGTGGGGGATATACTTCAGTGGTATATCGTGGTGGGGATATACTTTAGTGGTATATCGTGGTGGTGATATACCTCAGTGATATATCGTGGTGGGGATATACAAATCGGTGGTATATTGTGGTGGGATATACCTCAGTGATATATCGTGGTGGGGATATACAAATCGGTGGTATATCATGGTGGTGATATACCTCAGCGATATATCGGGGTGGGGATATACAAATCGGTGGTATATCGGTGGTGGTGATATACCTCAGCGATATATCGGGGTGGGGATATACAAATCGGTGGTATATCGTGGTGGTGATATACCTCAGTGATATATCGGGGTGGGGATATACAAATCGGTGGTATAACGTGGTGAGGATATACAAATCGGTGGTATATCGTGGTGGGGATATACCTCAGTGGTATATCGTGGTGGGGAAATACTTCGGTGGTGTATCGTGGGTGGGGATATACAAATCCATGGTATATCGTAGTGGGGATATACCTCAGTGTATATCGTGGTGGGGATATACAAATCGGTGGTATATCGTGATTCGAGGTGGTTGATTGTGGTTCTGGAGTATGTAGTGGTTGCATATTGAACAGCATGGAGTGGTATATCGGGGTGATCCCATGCCGAAGTTGTATTATACTATATTCAATTTCTTTTTAGTGAGGCAGATTTGCACCGACTCGCAGGGGTGCCCCTTTTAGCTCGGAAAAGTTTCCTGACCGCTGATTGGTTGGACAAGATCATTCTAACCAATCAGATAGTAGGACACTTTTCCGAGCTGAAAGTGGTATATATAGATGGTCCTTAGCAGCTATAGATTGTCGTGGGTTATAGGTCAGGATGATTTAATTTTGTTTGTTATTGTTTTATTTGTTGCTCATTTTAACAGTGACCTGCATGTTGAGTAACATTTTTCAGGAACACAGGGGAATGTAGAGAATACCACAGTCTAGAGGTGAATGAGAAGAATGCATAATTAAGATAAATATAATCAGGTTAATATTAACATCAATAATTTGGCATTGCATATTATCTTCATTATTATTATTATTATTATTATTATTATTATTATTATTATTATTACTAGCCAAGCTACAACCTAGTTGGAAAAGGAAGATGCTATAAGCCCAAGGGCTCCAACAGGGAAAAATAGCCAGTGAGGAAAGGAAATAAGGAAATAAATAAATGATGAGAATAAATTAACAATATATCATTCTAAAAACAGTAACAGCGTCAAAACAGATATGTCCTATATAAACTATTAACAACGTCAAAAACAGATATGTCCTATATAAACTATTAACACGTCAAAAACAGATATGTCATATATAAACAATAAAAAGACTCATGTCAGCCTGGTCAACATAAAAACATTTGCTCCAACTTTCCATTCTTTAGTTTAAAGATTTCATTCTATTCTTGGCTACATAATCTTGGGTTATTTAATTAAACACGCACACATACTGCACACTGTTAAATATTTGCATTAGAAATACGGTAAATGACTGGCAACATTTATTCCAGGAGTTTTACGTTTTAAAAATGGATATATTGACGTGAAGGAATGATATTACGGTCACCAACCCGTAAAAGATAGTTACAAATTGGGTAGAAATTACGGTCGCCTGTATTTTACTGAAATACGCAGAGAATAGTATATTTTAACGAAAATTTTCCCATTAAAATTACGGTTTTTTTTTTAACAGTGTTCATATATAACACGCCACCGAAATGAACTCATGCATATATATATATATATATATATAATATATATATATATATATATATAAATATATATATATATCTATATATTATATATATATATACATATATCTATATATATAAATATATATATATATATATATATATATATATATACATATATATATACTGTATATATATATATATATATATATATATATTATATATTATATATATATATATATATATATATATATATATATATATATGCAGGAACGCATATAATAGAATTGTTTGTTCGTTTGTCTGTGCAAAAATGTAAAATGATAACAGAAGAATCCGAGGAAATTGCTTTTAACCCTCATTATCGATCGCTGATGGAAATAAGTGAATAGTAAACGGATAAGTGAATGAATAAACCGACCAAACGCGTTACTCTGGTGTCAGATGATCGCCGATAAAAAACTGGTTGGCCGAAATCCATTCATAGGGGCTCATGAGTTCTTAGCCTTTCAAGGAGGTACCTCATAAAACCCCTGGCTTATATGGTCTATCTATGGTGAGGCCATTATATGGAGCAGAGAGGAGAGAGAGGAGAGAGAGCGAGAGAGAGAGAGAGAGAGAGAGAGAGAGAGCATAGGATATCATAGTCATGACATAGACCCATATGATGAAGATAGTTGGGGGAGAAGAAAAATATTGCAGTTATATAAAATAGGACAGAGAGAGAGAGAGAGAGGAGAGAGAGAGAGAGAGAGAGAGAGAGAGAGAGCATAAGATATAGTCATAGACCTTATGATGATAGTTGGGGAGAAAGAGAAATATTGCAGTAATATAAAATAGGGACAGAGAGAGAGAGAGAGAGAGAGAGAGAGAGAGAGGAGAGAGGAGAGGAGAGAGAGGAGAGAGAGAGAGAGAGAGAGAGATAGCATAAGATATCATAGTCATCGACCATATGATGAAGATAGTTGGGGAGAAAGAAAAGTATTGCAGTAATATAAAATAGGACAGAGAGAGAGAGAGAGAGAGAGAGAGAGAGAGAGAGAGAGAGAGAGAGAGAGAGAGCATAAGATATCATAGTCATAGATCATATGATGAAGATAGTTGAGAGAAAGAAAAATATTGCAGTAATATAAAATAGGACAGAGAGAGAGAGAGAGAGAGAGAGAGAGAGAGAGAGTAAAAAACATATATATGTAAGTCTATGTATGTGTCTGTATATATGTATACCCAGTATGTGTACACGTATGTTTATGTCTATATATATATTATGCATGTGTGTATGAATGCCTGTTTGTGTATACGTATGTATATGTCTATGGTATATATTCATATATATATTCATATATAGATGTGTTTTATATATACATATAGTTTTGCCTATGTATTTATATGGATAAGGCTACCGTTATTGATATAAAAAAAAAATTGTATTGAAAGTCAAAACAAGAATTTACCGGTCACCAGAAATGACCCTTTTTGGCAGGTGTCTAATGAGGTTTGATCTCCGCCCAGTAAACACCTGGTCACAGCCAAGGTAGCTGGTATGGGAGTGTCATTGTTCTGTAAGTCTCTACATGTATGTTCGTACGTTTTCTTTCCCTATATAATGTAAAGAAACCTCTCTCAATAAATCAGTCCTCTGAAGAAGTATCACGAAACTAGTCAGGACTTAATCTCATATTTCTATATTTTATTTTCCCTGTGTTCTTCTGCATCTGAACATCACGTTTCCCTGTGATTTTTACGCATATATTTATTATATATATATTATATATATATATATATATATATATATATATATATATATATTTGTATATATATATATATATATATATATATATATATGCATAAAAATCACAGGAAAACGTGATGCTCAGATGCAGAAGAACCACAGGGTAAATGAAAAATACAGAATATACACTTGAGTCCTGACTAGTTTCGTGATACTTCCTCAGAGGACTGATTTATTGAGAGAGGTTTCTTTCAATTTATAGGGAAAGCAAAAGTACGAACATACATATAGAGATTTTAGAGATTTAGAGAACAATGACACTCCCTTACCCGCTACCTGGGCTTGACTCAGGTGTGCGTAGGAGGAGTCCCGAAAGCTAGTTAGACACCTGCTAAAAAGGGTCATTTCTAGTGGCGGGTATATTCTTGTTTTCTTCTTATTTTACTTTCATTACAGTTATTTATATGTCAATGCGGTAGCCTTATCTATATAAATACATAAGCAAAACATACACAAAAATACAGATATATATACATATATATATATACATACATATACATATACATATATATATATATATATATATATATACATACACATATATATACACATACACACATATACATATACATACATACACACATACATATACATATACATACACATACACATTTACATATATATACATACATACAGATACAAATACATATACATATACATAAATACTTACACATACACATACATATACATACACATACACATATACATATATATACACAGCTAGGCCAATATTAGCTCTGTAGGTTCAGCAGCATATAAATTATCTAAGTACCTTGTGAATATCCTCAATCCTTTAGTTGGCACCATCTCATATTCAAATATAAAAAAGTAATGTAGACTTGATTAACAAACTGAATGAAGTACAGATCAACAGTACCTGTAGGCTTGTCAGTTTTGATGTAGTCTCACTATTCACAAAAGTACCTATTGATGACATGTTGGAATTTTTATCTGAAACATTAGATAATAGACAATTGAATCTACCATTCTCCATACACACTTTAATAGAATTAATTAAATTATGTATAAAAGATTGTAAATTTGAATTCAATGGGAGATTTTATGCACAAACTTTTGGTATGGCTATGGGAAACCCTTTATCCCCAGTATTGAGCAATCTATATATGGAATTTTTTGAAAGCAGAATCGTAAATAACATCATACCTAATAATGTAAAATGGTTTCGATATATTGACGACATAATATATGTGTGGCCAGAAATGAAAATTTAGATAACTTTCTTCTTAGATTGAATAGTTTGGTACCATCAATAAATTTCACTATGGAGCTGGAGAATAATTGTACCCTACCTTTTTTGGATTGTCGCATGACATAGATGTAATAATAGTCTCAAGTTCAGTGTATACAGAAAGCCAACGAATATCTCGGCATATGTCCATTATTACTCAAACCAAGGCAACAAAGTTAAGAAATCTGTATTTTACTTCTATGTTTTTAAGAGCATTCCGAGTCTGCAGCCCTGAATATATTGATGACGAAATAAATGGTATTAGAGCAATAGGTAAAAAACTAAAGTATCCTGAAATTGTATTAGATGATGCCCTAAGAACAGCAAAAAGACTTTTTTCGGTAATGATAACAGAAAAAACTATAACACACAAAATTTACTTGTACTACCTTATTGTGATTCATTTAAAGAAATTCCCCAACTGTTAAAAAACTTCAATGTAAATGTAGCATTTAAGAGTAAAAATACAATAAAAACAGCCTTAATAAAGAATTCTCCTGACATTACCAAGGGATGTGTATATCGTATTCCATGCAATGCTTGTGAAAAATACTATATTGGTCAAACTGGTAAAGCCCTAGAAAAGAGAATTGAACAACATAAGAAAAGTGTCAGGTATGCTCAAGATAATAATGCACTCTTTGCCCACGTTAGAGATAAAAATCACCCTATTAATTGGTCAGGTGCAAAGAAATTGGTTCATTCAAATAACTTAGTAGAAAGAAACATCATAGAGTCCAGTTTCATAAAAGAAACCTTTGAAAACAACTTGAATATTGGTCATGGAATGTATAAACTTTACGCCTTTATATGTAAAGAGATTTGTAAACTATATAAAAAAACATTAACCACTTAATGTAGAATTGAATGTATTGTGAATAATTAACGTCGGTGTGAAATTAACATTTAGACCTAAGCTACCATTCATTAAAGGAAACAATTATTTTATATAGTATGCATAAGTATATTGGCACTATATAGTGTTATGCTAGATATAAGTATTGATATATACATGATTATATGTTTATGATATTAATGTTGTATACATATAGATGTATATATGCATGGGTATGTATGTGTATATATGTATATATGTATATATGTATGTGTATATATATGTATATGTGTATGTGTATGTATATGTATGTGTATGTGTAAGTATTTATGTATATGTATATGTATTTGTATCTGTATGTATGTATATATATGTATGTGTATGTGTATGTATATGTATGTGTGTGTATGTATGTATATGTATATGTGTGTATGTGTATATATATGTGTATGTATATATATATATATATATATATATATATATATATGTATATGTATATGTATATGTATGTATATATATATGTATATATATCTGTATTTTTGTGTATGTTTTGCTTATGTATTTATATAGATAAGGCTACCGCATTGACATATAAATAACTGCAATGAAAGTAAAATAAGAAGAAAACAAGAATATACCCGCCACTAGAAATGACCCTTTTTAGCAGGTGTCTAACGAGCTTTCGGACTCCTCCTACGCACACCTGAGTCAAGCCCAGGTAGCGGGTAAGGGAGTGTCATTGTTCTCTAAATCTCTATATGTATGTTCGTACTTTTGCTTTCCCTATAAATTGTAAGAAACCTCTCTCAATAAATCAGTCCTCTGAGGAAGTATCACGAAACTAGTCAGGACTCAAGTGTATATTCTGTATTTTCATTTTCCCTGTGGTTCTTCTGCATATATATATATATATATATATATATATATATATATATATATATATATATATATATATATGTATATATAATTATTAATTGCCAAGCTACAACCCTATTTGGAAAAGCAGGATGCTGTAAGCCAAGGGGCTCTAATAGGGAAAATATCCCATTGAGGAAAGGAAACAAGGTAAAATAAAATATTTTTATGAAACAGCAACAACATTAAAATAAATAATTTCTATATAAACTATAAAAAAGCTTTAACAAAACCAGAGGAAGAGAAATGAGATGTAATAGTTTGCCCGAGTGTAGTACCCTCAAGCAAGAGAACTCTTTAACCTAGTTCTTGGGTAAAAGCCTTTCCTCTATTATCAAAAGCCCTTTCTTCGTATAAAATTCATGTCGCACCCACATCCTGCCACTCCTACCTCCCCCTCTCCCCTCCCCCTCCCCCCTCCCCCCTCCCCCCAAAACTCCCCCCCCCCTCAACTATAAAGCCTTTTCTTTATTATCAAAAGCCCTTTCTTCGTATGAAATTCATGTCGCACCCACATCCTTCCACTCCTTCTTCCCCCTCCCCCTCCCCCCTCCCCCAAAAAATTTCCCCCTCCCCCCAAAAACTCCCCCCCCCCCCCTCTACTATGAAGCCTTTCCTCTATTATCATAAGCTTTTTCTTCGTATAAAATTCGTGTCGCACCCACAGCCTTCCACTCCATCTCCCCCCCCTTTCTCCCCTCCTCCCCCTAACCCCTAAACCTCCCCCCCCTTCTACTACAAGTATTCTTACATCACGTCCGTTATGAGAATGTTGTAAAACACGTCACGTTATCAAGAACTGAAACAGATCCCTGCGTGTTTCATTTAATTAGAATTCGTTCCTTGCCGCTGCCTTTATAATTGGGTCATCTTTTCGTTTCCATGAAGTTTTCCAGGAGTTGCCTTGATCGTGACGTCATCGTGACGGCTGGTGAGTGCTGCTTTTCTGATATACCGAGTTTTTTTTTTTTTTTTTTTTTTTTTTTTTTTTTTTTTTTTTTTTTTTTTTTTTGTCATAGTAGATATGTGAATATCCTTTGGAATTTTTAAAACAACTACACATAACGATAATAAAATATTTGGAAAGAACAAAATATTACAACTGATGTAACATTACTAAAGATGAAAGTAATACGGAAGACAAAATATCTGGAAAGAACAAATTATTACAAAAGAACAAATTATTACAAAAGATGAAAATAATGCGAAAGATAAAATATCACGAAAGAACAAAAACGCATTTCAAAGGTTTAAAGGCCTCTCATGAATGGCAGAGGCAAGAGACAGTGACATTTCCCTAACAAGCAGAACAGTGCCCTACAGACAGACCATATATCATAGGATCAGCGCCCAAGCCTCCTTGTCCACTCAAGTTAGGACCAGGGTGGGCCAGGTAGTGGCTGCTGAGGACTCAGCAGATAGACATATAGGCTCCCCCAAACCCGGCCCCCATCCTTAGCTCACAAGGGTGGTAAGGTTGCAGACACTAAAGGAACTAACGAGTCTGAGCGGGACTCGAACCCCCGTCTGGTGATCATCAGGCAGAGACGTTACCAATCATGCCACAACAACCGTAAATAAAAAATAACCTGCTAAATATATTGTGTTAGTTATTTTTAGGTTTTTTTTATTTTTACGTTTACTTAATCAAATGGAGCAGTATTTTTTTACGCTTATTGGGAAGTATATAAAATTCTATGATTAAATTGAACGTGGACAAAATCTTCAGACGAACTTGTGTAAATTTATTAAATTTCAGGATGAGTTAGAAAATACTCGAAATTTTACAATTTTGTAATTAGGAAATACACGATTCTTTTTTTTTTTTTTTTTTTTATTAGAGACTATCAAGAAATCAAATAAAGTTAAAATATGCTTGACAAAATATGCTTAGTAGAATTCAACCCAATTGCCATGTACCAAACTGGTATATAGAACAGCCAAATTGGAATATAAACAACCAAACTGGAAGATGAACAACCAGACTGGAACATGAACAACGAAACTGGAATATAAACTATCAAACTGGAAGATAAACAACCAAACTGGAACATGAGCGTCCTAACGAAGGTAACCAAACTGGATATAAACAATCAAAATGGAACAAAAACAACCAAACTGGAATATAAACAACCAAACTTAAACACAAACAACCAAATTGGAAGACAACCAAGCTGGAAAATAGAAAATCAAACTGGAACAGAAGCAACCAAACTGGAATATAAACAACCAGGCTGGAAGGTAAAAAACCAAGCTGGAAGATAAACAACCAAACTGGAATATAACCAACCAGGCTGGAAGGTAAACAACCAAGCTGGAAGATAAACAACCAAACTGGAAGATAAACAACCAAACTGTAAGACAACCAAGCTGGAAAATAGAAATCAAACTGGAACAGAAACAACCAAACTGGAACAGAAACAACCAAATTGGAATATAAACAACCAAACTGGAATATAAACAACCAAACTTAAACACAAACAACCAAATTGGAAGACAACCAAGCTGGAAAATAGAAAATCAAACTGGAACAGAAGCAACCAAACTGGAATATAAACAACCAGGCTGGAAGGTAAAAAACCAAGCTGGAAGATAAACAACCAAACTGGAATATAAACAACCAGGCTGGAAGGTAAACAACCAAGCTGGAAGATAAACAACCAAACTGGAAGATAAACAACCAAACTGTAAGACAACCAAGCTGGAAAATAGAAAATCAAACTGGAACAGAAACAACCAAACTGGAACAGAAACAACCAAATTGGAATATAAACAACCAAACTGGAATATAAACAACCAAGCTGGAAGGTAAACAACCAAACTGGAAGACAACCAAGCTGGAAAATAGAAAATCAAACTGGAACACAAACAATCAAACTGGAACAGAAACAACCAAACTGGAATATAATCAACCAAGCTGGAAGGCAAACAACCAAGCTGGAAGGTAAACAACTAAACTGGAACATAAACAACCAAACTGGGAGCTACATAACCAAACTGGAATATAAACAACCAAACTGGAAGGTAAACAACCAAACTGGAAGACAACCAAGCTGGAAAATAGAAAATCAAACTGGAACAGAAACAACCAAACTGGAATATAAACACCCAAGCTGGAAGGTAAACAACCAAACTGGAACAGAAACAACCAAACTGGAAGGTAAACAACCAAACTGGAACAGAAACAACCAAACTGGAAGGTAAACAACCAAACTGGAAGGTAAACAACCAAACTGGAAGGTAAACAACCAAACTGGAAGATAAACAGCCAAACTGAAACATAAACAACTAAAAGAATCACGCAAACTAACTGACAGCCATCATTACCATCACCCCGTCATCTGTCGGACCCCCGAGGGACCAAACGATCCACACTCCTCTCTGGCAGAGACAACGATAAACACCACCGATAATGGGTAAGATACGGATCGTCTCTTTATCTAGCCGCTAGATGGCATCTCGGAACAGGACACACTTGCTTTTAAAACCACAGATAAACATCTTAAAGATTCCCCAGTCAGGATTTGCATATGGCGAGGATGTCGCGCGTTTGTAACTTGCGAAGATCTTTCTGAAATCCGTGGGAATTATTCCAGGTTAATACCTGAGGTACTGTGTCACCTGGGCATGGGGTTTATTATTTACATACGAGGGGCTTTGTGCCAGCACGGGCTCTTGCTCTTTTTTTTCTAACCAGTAAGAATCGCTGATCCTTTTTTTGGATGGAAGGTGTTGAGTAATTGTTACTTTATTTTGAGAATATTTTTTTCCATACGTTGAAATGCTGAACAGCAAATTATTAAATATATAAAGATTAAACTGTTAAATACATTTAATGTCAATATAATTGGATATAAGAATCATGTTAAAAATATATTCACAAATCAGTATGTTTCTAACTTAAAAACATATTTAGAAAAATAATAAAATAAATATTTAATTTTATCATATATTAGATGTTATAATGTATATACAAAAATGTAAAATATAATTTGTTAAGGAAATATTTCTTTATAAAAGGAAAAAAATGTATGTTAAGAAAATGTAATTGTATTTTCATAATAAAAGATAAAAAAAAGTAAAGGGAATTGTTTTCTAAAGACATCCCTTTGTATAGCAAGTATTTAAGTTTTTTTCTTTAATAGGATATAATTTTTTGTGATTTTTAGTAAAATGTTTCGAGTTGCTGTGTTGTTTGATAGATTATTTGAATATTAATGGTGTTTCTTAAGAATATTTAGTCTCACGATTTTCAACAAAATGTTCTGAAAGGGGTTCACTTTTCCCAAATTTCCATTCATCTTTCGGATCAAATTTTTCAGGCTCTTCATTTAATTTTGAACATTTCTGAGGGATGTTCATAATAAATGAATTATTATTATTATTATTATTATTATTATTATTATTATTATTATTATTATTAGCTATGATACAACCCCACTTGGAAAAGCAGGCTGCTATAAGCCCAAGGGCTCCAACAGGGAAAAATAGCCCAGTGAAGAAAGGAAATAAAGAAATAAATAAACTATATGAGAAGTAAAGACCTATTAAAATACAATACTTTAAGAAGAGTAACAACAATATTCGATTATTATTATTATTATTATCATTATTATTATTATTATTATTACTAGCCAAGCTACAACCCTAGTTGGAAAAGCAAGATGCTATAAGCCTAAGGGCTCCAATGGGGGAAAATAGCCCAGTGAGGAAAGGAAATAAGGAAATAAATAAATGATGGGAACAAACTAACAATAAATCATTCTAATAACAGTAACAACGTCAAGATAGATATGTCATATAACGCTTATAAGTCTTGAAAAGTGTTACAGTATTATCGTAGAATATATTCCTGTAAGTTTTTATTTTGTTCCATCTTCTTCGTTATATATATATAAAAAAGAACAGGTTAGATTTTAGGTGTGTTTGTTTGAACATCTCTCTCTCTCTCTCTCTCTCTCTCTCTCTCTCTCTCTCTCTCTCTCTCTCTCTCGTATATTGATTCTCTAATGTCTTCAAAGCCAGCAAGTTTCCATCCCTACCATTATCATGAACATTCGCCTCTCTCTCTCTCTCTCTCTCTCTCTCTCTTCCAAGGGACGTATTGATTCTTTATTAATGTCTTCTAAGCCAGCAAGTTTCCACCCCTACCATTATCATAAACATCCCCTCTCTCCTCTCTCTCATCTCTCTCTCTCTCCTCTCTCTCTCACTCTCTCTCTCTCTCTCTCTCTCTCTCTCTCTCTTCCAAGGGACGTATTAATTCTTTATTTATTAATTTCTTTTAAGCCAGCAAGTTTCCATATCTACCATTATCATAAACATCCCCCCCCCCTCTCTCTCTCTCTCTCTCCTCTCTCCTCTCTCTCTCTCTCTCTCTCTCTCTCTCTCTCCCTTCCAAGAGACGTATTGATTATTTATTAATGTCTTCTAAGCCAGCAAGTTTCCATCCCTACCATTATCATAAACATCCTCTCTCTCTCTCTCTCCTCTCTCTCTCTCTCTCTCTCTCTCTCTCTCTCTCTCTCTCTCTCTCTCTCTCTCTCTTTTCCAAGGGACATCTCCACCTAGTGGTTACATCCCACACAATCACACCCATGGAGTTCTCATGTAGAAGTCCTACTGATGGCATAACTGATAAGATTTGGTTTTGAAGCATGTCGACTTGGTCCTTATTTTCACTTTTTCTTTTTGCCTGATGGTTCTAAATGATAAATGAGGTTGTTCCAGCATTAATTTTTTTTCATTAGTTGTTCTCTAGTCTTGGGTAGTGTCATAACCTCTGTCCCATGGTCTTCCACTGTCTTGGGTTAGAGTTCTCTTGCTTGAGGGTACACTCCTGCACACTTTTTCTATCTAATTTCTCTTCCTCTTGTTTTGTTAAAGTTTTTATAGTTTGTATAGGAACAATTTACTTTAATGTTGTTACTGTTCTTAAAATATTTTGTTTTTCCTTGTTTCCTTTCCTCACTGGGCTATTTTCCCTGTTGGGCTTATAGCATCCTGCTTTTCCAATTAGGGTTGTAGCTTAGCAAATAATGATAATAATGATAATAATAATAATAATAATAATAATAATAATAAATAATGATGATGATGATGATAAAAATAATAATAATAATCATAATAAAATAATAATAATAATAATAATATTAATAATAATAAATAATGATGATGATGATGATGATGATAAAAATAATAATAATAATAATAATAATGAAATGATAATAATAATAGTAATAAATAATAATAATAATAATAATAATAATAATATTCTTGAACAGAACTTTAATGTTTTGTAAATGGAGAAAACACCGTAATGCTTTACTTTTGCTAAATATCACCACAATAATTTGTTGTTGAAACTCTATTTGATGCTGTTTAATTGGTAGTTTTGGGTTAGGTGGTTAACCCTAAGTTTATTGGTGAACTGTATTGTACTTTGTGTACATCAAAACTTTCTTCTAAGAGTAAATAAATGTAAATTTTCATCTAGGACAGGAAATAGAAATTTTCATTCAAAACAGAAAAAAAAATTCATCTAAGACAGGAAATAGAAATTTTCATCCAAGACAGGAAATAGAAATTTTCATCTAAGATAGAAAATAAATAAAAAATTTCATCTAAGACAGGAAATAGAAATTTTCATCTAAGATAGAAAATAAATCAAAATTTTCATCTAAGACAGGAAATAGAAATTTTCCTCTAAGATAGAAAATAAATCAAAATTTTCATCTACGACAGGAAATAGAAATTTTCATCTAAGATAGAAAATGAATCAAATTTTTCATCCAAGACAGGAAATAGAAATTTTCATCTAAGATAGGAAATAGAAATTTTTATCTAAGACAGGAAATAGAAATTTTCATCTAAGACAGGAAATAGAAATTTTCATCTAAGACAGGAAATAGAAATTTTCATCTAAGACAGGAAATAGAAATTTTCATCTAAGATAGAAAATAAATCAAAATTTTCATCTAAGACAGGAAACAGAAATTTCCATCTAAGACAGGAAATAGAAATTTTCATTCAAGACAGAAAATCTAAATTTTCATCTAAGACAGGAAATAGTAATTTTCATCCAAGACAGAAAATCTAAATTTTCATCCAAGACAGAAAATCAAAACTTTCCCCAGACAAAAAATTCTATTAGTCAAGATATTAAAACTTTTAACCTACATAGCAAAACCTACATAAGTTTCTGTAAATCTTACTATATTCTAACACTTGAGCAACTGTCGACGAAGACAGTAGAACCGAGGCCTTGGTAGAGCTGTCTACCGAGACAGTAGCTGTCTTCTAGCCGTCCTTTTCCTTATCCCATCAAAAGGACACTATTTCCCGATCCCTTATCGTCAGCTGACACGATCTGAGCGCTTACCTTTGATCCTTACTACCTGTTAATGTCCTGTCAGCTCCTGTTATCGGGTGTCGTCTCATCTGATAGCATTCAGGAGCTGCTGGAGAGAGAGAGAGAGAGAGAGAGAGAGAGGAGAGGAGAGAGAGAGAGAGAGAGAGAGAGAGAGAGAGAGAGGAGAGAGAGAATTTGGATGTCTCAAAGACTTTTCTTGGATAGAACGAATTAGTCTAAACGTTTAGATGGTTTTCATGATGTGTAACTTATTTTCGAATTCGTTTACCTAAGAGAGAGAGAGAGAGAGAGAGAGAGAGAGAGGGAGAGGAGAGAGAGAGAGAGAGAGAGAGAGAGAGAGAGAGAGAGAATTTGGATGTCTCAAAGACTTTTCTTGGATAGAACGAATTACTCAAAACGTTTAGATGGTTTTAATGATGTGTAACTTATTATCGAATGTGTTTACCGAGAGAGAGAGAGAGAGAGAGAGAGAGAGAGAGAGAGAGAGAGAGAGAGAGAGAGAGAGAGGAGAGAGAGAATTTGAATGTCTCAAAGACTTTTCTTGGATAGAACGAATTACTCAAAACGTTTAGATGGTTTTAATGATGTGTAACTTATTATCGAATGTGTTTACCGAGAGAGAGAGAGAGAGAGAGAGAGAGAGAGAGAGAGAGAGAGAGAGAGAGAGAGAGAGAGAGCTGTTGATGTCATTGCTTTACGAGACAGCAATGAGAGTGGACGT
>NC_090760.1:7672924-7687924 GCF_036898095.1 Palaemon carinicauda | reverse complement strand
GAGAGAAAGGTTGTGACTCAAAGGCAGGAAGCAATCAACTGAGTTAGTTTATTGTAGAACACTCTCCTTTATATACAAAATCTCAAAGCAACAAGAATTTTCATGTTCGAAAGTTGACACTGTTACAGAGGAGAAAAGCAGACATGATTTTTAAGGTTCTTTTTAGTGCGAGGGGGAGGGCGAAGATACAAGCACAAAATGAACTATGTAACGATCGTGTGACACACGGTTGTTACACATTGTTCTTGTGACACGCCACGAGGAAATAAACTACACATACATCAATCGTCCAGTTTAAGGTCGGGTCTGTGAAGTTCATACATGATTTCTGTACCAACCTTTGTGTCACACGATCGTACATCAATTATTTTGTATATATTATGCTTGTATCTGCGCTCTTCCCTCGCACTAAAAAGAACCAGAATAAACATGTCTGCGTTTTTCCCCTCTAACTTTGTCTGTTTCTCGAACATGAAAATTCCTGTTATGCTTGTATCTGCTCTCTTCCCTCGCACTAAAAAGAACCAGAATAAACATGTCTGCGTTTTTCCCCTCTAACATTGTCTGTTTCTCGAACATGAAAATTCCTGTTATGCTTGTATCTGCGTTCTTCCCTCGCACTAAAAAGAACCAGAATAAACATGTCTGCGTTTTTCCCCTCTAACATTGTCTGTTTCTCGAACATGAAAATTCCTGTTATGCTTGTATCTGCGTTCTTCCCTCGCACTAAAAAGAACCAGAATAAACATGTCTGCGTTTTTCCCCTCTAACTTTGTCTGTTTCTCGAACATGAAAATTCCTGTTATGCTTGTATCTGCGTTCTTCCCTCGCACTAAAAAGAACCAGAATAAACATGTCTGCGTTTTTCCCCTCTAACTTTGTCTGTTTCTCGAACATGAAAATTCCTGTTATGCTTGTATCTGCTCTCTTCCCTCGCACTAAAAAGAACCAGAATAAACATGTCTGCGTTTTTCCCCTCTAACTTTGTCTGTTTCTCGAACATGAAAATTCCTGTTATGCTTGTATCTGCTCTCTTCCCTCGCACTAAAAAGAACCAGAATAAACATGTCTGCGTTTTTCCCCTCTAACTTTGTCTGTTTCTCGAACATGAAAATTCCTGTTATGCTTGTATCTGCTCTCTTCCCTCGCACTAAAAAGAACCAGAATAAACATGTCTGCGTTTTTCCCCTCTAACTTTGTCTGTTTCTCGAACATGAAAATTCCTGTTATGCTTGTATCTGCTCTCTTCCCTCGCACTAAAAAGAACCAGAATAAACATGTCTGCGTTTTTCCCCTCTAACTTTGTCTGTTTCTCGAACATGAAAATTCCTGTTATGCTTGTATCTGCTCTCTTCCCTCGCACTAAAAAGAACCAGAATAAACATGTCTGCGTTTTTCCCCTCTAACTTTGTCTGTTTCTCGAACATGAAAATTCCTGTTATGCTTGTATCTGCTCTCTTCCCTCGCACTAAAAAGAACCAGAATAAACATGTCTGCGTTTTTCCCCTCTAACTTTGTCTGTTTCTCGAACATGAAAATTCCTGTTATGCTTGTATCTGCTCTCTTCCCTCGCACTAAAAAGAACCAGAATAAACATGTCTGCGTTTTTCCCCTCTAACTTTGTCTGTTTCTCGAACATGAAAATTCCTGTTATGCTTGTATCTGCTCTCTTCCCTCGCACTAAAAAGAACCAGAATAAACATGTCTGCGTTTTTCCCCTCTAACATTGTCTGTTTGTCGAACATGAAAATTCCTGTTATGCTTGTATCTGCTCTCTTCCCTCGCACTAAAAAGAACCAGAATAAACATGTCTGCGTTTTTCCCCTCTAACATTGTCTGTTTGTCGAACATGAAAATTCCTGTTATGCTTGTATCTGCTCTCTTCCCTCGCACTAAAAAGAACCAGAATAAACATGTCTGCGTTTTTCCCCTCTAACATTGTCTGTTTGTCGAACATGAAAATTCCTGTTATGCTTGTATCTGCTCTCTTCCCTCGCACTAAAAAGAACCAGAATAAACATGTCTGCGTTTTTCCCCTCTAACATTGTCTGTTTGTCGAACATGAAAATTCCTGTTATGCTTGTATCTGCTCTCTTCCCTCGCACTAAAAAGAACCAGAATAAACATGTCTGCGTTTTTCCCCTCTAACATTGTCTGTTTGTCGAACATGAAAATTCCTGTTATGCTTGTATCTGCTCTCTTCCCTCGCACTAAAAAGAACCAGAATAAACATGTCTGCGTTTTTCCCCTCTAACATTGTCTGTTTGTCGAACATGAAAATTCCTGTTATGCTTGTATCTGCTCTCTTCCCTCGCACTAAAAAGAACCAGAATAAACATGTCTGCGTTTTTCCCCTCTAACATTGTCTGTTTGTCGAACATGAAAATTCCTGTTATGCTTGTATCTGCTCTCTTCCCTCGCACTAAAAAGAACCAGAATAAACATGTCTGCGTTTTTCCCCTCTAACTTTGTCTGTTTCTCGAACATGAAAATTCCTGTTATGCTTGTATCTGCTCTCTTCCCTCGCACTAAAAAGAACCAGAATAAACATGTCTGCGTTTTTCCCCTCTAACTTTGTCTGTTTCTCGAACATGAAAATTCCTGTTATGCTTGTATCTGCTCTCTTCCCTCGCACTAAAAAGAACCAGAATAAACATGTCTGCGTTTTTCCCCTCTAACTTTGTCTGTTTCTCGAACATGAAAATTCCTGTTATGCTTGTATCTGCTCTCTTCCCTCGCACTAAAAAGAACCAGAATAAACATGTCTGCGTTTTTCCCCTCTAACTTTGTCTGTTTCTCGAACATGAAAATTCCTGTTATGCTTGTATCTGCTCTCTTCCCTCGCACTAAAAAGAACCAGAATAAACATGTCTGCGTTTTTCCCCTCTAACTTTGTCTGTTTCTCGAACATGAAAATTCCTGTTATGCTTGTATCTGCTCTCTTCCCTCGCACTAAAAAGAACCAGAATAAACATGTCTGCGTTTTTCCCCTCTAACTTTGTCTGTTTCTCGAACATGAAAATTCCTGTTATGCTTGTATCTGCTCTCTTCCCTCGCACTAAAAAGAACCAGAATAAACATGTCTGCGTTTTTCCCCTCTAACTTTGTCTGTTTCTCGAACATGAAAATTCCTGTTATGCTTGTATCTGCTCTCTTCCCTCGCACTAAAAAGAACCAGAATAAACATGTCTGCGTTTTTCCCCTCTAACTTTGTCTGTTTCTCGAACATGAAAATTCCTGTTATGCTTGTATCTGCTCTCTTCCCTCGCACTAAAAAGAACCAGAATAAACATGTCTGCGTTTTTCCCCTCTAACTTTGTCTGTTTCTCGAACATGAAAATTCCTGTTATGCTTGTATCTGCTCTCTTCCCTCGCACTAAAAAGAACCAGAATAAACATGTCTGCGTTTTTCCCCTCTAACATTGTCTGTTTGTCGAACATGAAAATTCCTGTTATGCTTGTATCTGCGTTCTTCCCTCGCACTAAAAAGAACCAGAATAAACATGTCTGCGTTTTTCCCCTCTAACATTGTCTGTTTGTCGAACATGAAAATTCCTGTTATGCTTGTATCTGCTCTCTTCCCTCGCACTAAAAAGAACCAGAATAAACATGTCTGCGTTTTTCCCCTCTAACATTGTCTGTTTGTCGAACATGAAAATTCCTGTTATGCTTGTATCTGCTCTCTTCCCTCGCACTAAAAAGAACCAGAATAAACATGTCTGCGTTTTTCCCCTCTAACTTTGTCTGTTTCTCGAACATGAAAATTCCTGTTATGCTTGTATCTGCTCTCTTCCCTCGCACTAAAAAGAACCAGAATAAACATGTCTGCGTTTTTCCCCTCTAACTTTGTCTGTTTCTCGAACATGAAAATTCCTGTTATGCTTGTATCTGCTCTCTTCCCTCGCACTAAAAAGAACCAGAATAAACATGTCTGCGTTTTTCCCCTCTAACTTTGTCTGTTTCTCGAACATGAAAATTCCTGTTATGCTTGTATCTGCTCTCTTCCCTCGCACTAAAAAGAACCAGAATAAACATGTCTGCGTTTTTCCCCTCTAACTTTGTCTGTTTCTCGAACATGAAAATTCCTGTTATGCTTGTATCTGCTCTCTTCCCTCGCACTAAAAAGAACCAGAATAAACATGTCTGCGTTTTTCCCCTCTAACTTTGTCTGTTTCTCGAACATGAAAATTCCTGTTATGCTTGTATCTGCTCTCTTCCCTCGCACTAAAAAGAACCAGAATAAACATGTCTGCGTTTTTCCCCTCTAACTTTGTCTGTTTCTCGAACATGAAAATTCCTGTTATGCTTGTATCTGCTCTCTTCCCTCGCACTAAAAAGAACCAGAATAAACATGTCTGCGTTTTTCCCCTCTAACTTTGTCTGTTTCTCGAACATGAAAATTCCTGTTATGCTTGTATCTGCTCTCTTCCCTCGCACTAAAAAGAACCAGAATAAACATGTCTGCGTTTTTCCCCTCTAACTTTGTCTGTTTCTCGAACATGAAAATTCCTGTTATGCTTGTATCTGCGTTCTTCCCTCGCACTAAAAAGAACCAGAATAAACATGTCTGCGTTTTTCCCCTCTAACATTGTCTGTTTGTCGAACATGAAAATTCCTGTTATGCTTGTATCTGCGTTCTTCCCTCGCACTAAAAAGAACCAGAATAAACATGTCTGCGTTTTTCCCCTCTAACTTTGTCTGTTTCTCGAACATGAAAATTCCTGTTATGCTTGTATCTGCGTTCTTCCCTCGCACTAAAAAGAACCAGAATAAACATGTCTGCGTTTTTCCCCTCTAACATTGTCTGTTTCTCGAACATGAAAATTCCTGTTATGCTTGTATCTGCTCTCTTCCCTCGCACTAAAAAGAACCAGAATAAACATGTCTGCGTTTTTCCCCTCTAACATTGTCTGTTTCTCGAACATGAAAATTCCTGTTATGCTTGTATCTGCTCTCTTCCCTCGCACTAAAAAGAACCAGAATAAACATGTCTGCGTTTTTCCCCTCTAACTTTGTCTGTTTCTCGAACATGAAAATTCCTGTTATGCTTGTATCTGCTCTCTTCCCTCGCACTAAAAAGAACCAGAATAAACATGTCTGCGTTTTTCCCCTCTAACTTTGTCTGTTTCTCGAACATGAAAATTCCTGTTATGCTTGTATCTGCTCTCTTCCCTCGCACTAAAAAGAACCAGAATAAACATGTCTGCGTTTTTCCCCTCTAACTTTGTCTGTTTCTCGAACATGAAAATTCCTGTTATGCTTGTATCTGCTCTCTTCCCTCGCACTAAAAAGAACCAGAATAAACATGTCTGCGTTTTTCCCCTCTAACTTTGTCTGTTTCTCGAACATGAAAATTCCTGTTATGCTTGTATCTGCTCTCTTCCCTCGCACTAAAAAGAACCAGAATAAACATGTCTGCGTTTTTCCCCTCTAACTTTGTCTGTTTCTCGAACATGAAAATTCCTGTTATGCTTGTATCTGCTCTCTTCCCTCGCACTAAAAAGAACCAGAATAAACATGTCTGCGTTTTTCCCCTCTAACTTTGTCTGTTTCTCGAACATGAAAATTCCTGTTATGCTTGTATCTGCGCTCTTCCCTCGCACTAAAAAGAACCAGAATAAACATGTCTGCGTTTTTCCCCTCTAACTTTGTCTGTTTCTCGAACATGAAAATTCCTGTTATGCTTGTATCTGCTCTCTTCCCTCGCACTAAAAAGAACCAGAATAAACATGTCTGCGTTTTTCCCCTCTAACTTTGTCTGTTTCTCGAACATGAAAATTCCTGTTATGCTTGTATCTGCTCTCTTCCCTCGCACTAAAAAGAACCAGAATAAACATGTCTGCGTTTTTCCCCTCTAACTTTGTCTGTTTCTCGAACATGAAAATTCCTGTTATGCTTGTATCTGCTCTCTTCCCTCGCACTAAAAAGAACCAGAATAAACATGTCTGCGTTTTTCCCCTCTAACTTTGTCTGTTTCTCGAACATGAAAATTCCTGTTATGCTTGTATCTGCTCTTCCCTCGCACTAAAAAGAACCAGAATAAACATGTCTGCGTTTTTCCCCTCTAACATTGTCTGTTTGGTCGAACATGAAAATTCCTGTTATGCTTGTATCTGCGTTCTTCCCTCGCACTAAAAAGAACCAGAATAAACATGTCTGCGTTTTTCCCCCTCTAACTTTGTCTGTTTCTCGAACATGAAAATTCCTGTTATGCTTGTATCTGCGTTCTTCCCTCGCACTAAAAAGAACCAGAATAAACATGTCTGCGTTTTTCCCCTCTAACATTGTCTGTTTGTCGAACATGAAAATTCCTGTTATGCTTGTATCTGCGTTCTTCCCTCGCACTAAAAAGAACCAGAATAAACATGTCTGCGTTTTTCCCCTCTAACTTTGTCTGTTTCTCGAACATGAAAATTCCTGTTATGCTTGTATCTGCTCTCTTCCCTCGCACTAAAAAGAACCAGAATAAACATGTCTGCGTTTTTCCCCTCTAACATTGTCTGTTTCTCGAACATGAAAATTCCTGTTATGCTTGTATCTGCTCTCTTCCCTCGCACTAAAAAGAACCAGAATAAACATGTCTGCGTTTTTCCCCTCTAACTTTGTCTGTTTCTCGAACATGAAAATTCCTGTTATGCTTGTATCTGCTCTCTTCCCTCGCACTAAAAAGAACCAGAATAAACATGTCTGCGTTTTTCCCCTCTAACTTTGTCTGTTTCTCGAACATGAAAATTCCTGTTATGCTTGTATCTGCTCTCTTCCCTCGCACTAAAAAGAACCAGAATAAACATGTCTGCGTTTTTCCCCTCTAACTTTGTCTGTTTCTCGAACATGAAAATTCCTGTTATGCTTGTATCTGCTCTCTTCCCTCGCACTAAAAAGAACCAGAATAAACATGTCTGCGTTTTTCCCCTCTAACTTTGTCTGTTTCTCGAACATGAAAATTCCTGTTATGCTTGTATCTGCTCTCTTCCCTCGCACTAAAAAGAACCAGAATAAACATGTCTGCGTTTTTCCCCTCTAACTTTGTCTGTTTCTCGAACATGAAAATTCCTGTTATGCTTGTATCTGCTCTCTTCCCTCGCACTAAAAAGAACCAGAATAAACATGTCTGCGTTTTTCCCCTCTAACTTTGTCTGTTTCTCGAACATGAAAATTCCTGTTATGCTTGTATCTGCGTTCTTCCCTCGCACTAAAAAGAACCAGAATAAACATGTCTGCGTTTTTCCCCTCTAACATTGTCTGTTTGTCGAACATGAAAATTCCTGTTATGCTTGTATCTGCTCTCTTCCCTCGCACTAAAAAGAACCAGAATAAACATGTCTGCGTTTTTCCCCTCTAACATTGTCTGTTTGTCGAACATGAAAATTCCTGTTATGCTTGTATCTGCTCTCTTCCCTCGCACTAAAAAGAACCAGAATAAACATGTCTGCGTTTTTCCCCTCTAACTTTGTCTGTTTCTCGAACATGAAAATTCCTGTTATGCTTGTATCTGCTCTCTTCCCTCGCACTAAAAAGAACCAGAATAAACATGTCTGCGTTTTTCCCCTCTAACATTGTCTGTTTGTCGAACATGAAAATTCCTGTTATGCTTGTATCTGCTCTCTTCCCTCGCACTAAAAAGAACCAGAATAAACATGTCTGCGTTTTTCCCCTCTAACTTTGTCTGTTTCTCGAACATGAAAATTCCTGTTATGCTTGTATCTGCTCTCTTCCCTCGCACTAAAAAGAACCAGAATAAACATGTCTGCGTTTTTCCCCTCTAACATTGTCTGTTTCTCGAACATGAAAATTCCTGTTATGCTTGTATCTGCTCTCTTCCCTCGCACTAAAAAGAACCAGAATAAACATGTCTGCGTTTTTCCCCTCTAACATTGTCTGTTTCTCGAACATGAAAATTCCTGTTATGCTTGTATCTGCGTTCTTCCCTCGCACTAAAAAGAACCAGAATAAACATGTCTGCGTTTTTCCCCTCTAACATTGTCTGTTTCTCGAACATGAAAATTCCTGTTATGCTTGTATCTGCGTTCTTCCCTCGCACTAAAAAGAACCAGAATAAACATGTCTGCGTTTTTCCCCTCTAACTTTGTCTGTTTCTCGAACATGAAAATTCCTGTTATGCTTGTATCTGCTCTCTTCCCTCGCACTAAAAAGAACCAGAATAAACATGTCTGCGTTTTTCCCCTCTAACTTTGTCTGTTTCTCGAACATGAAAATTCCTGTTATGCTTGTATCTGCTCTCTTCCCTCGCACTAAAAAGAACCAGAATAAACATGTCTGCGTTTTTCCCCTCTAACTTTGTCTGTTTCTCGAACATGAAAATTCCTGTTATGCTTGTATCTGCGTTCTTCCCTCGCACTAAAAAGAACCAGAATAAACATGTCTGCGTTTTTCCCCCTCTAACTTTGTCTGTTTCTCGAACATGAAAATTCCTGTTATGCTTGTATCTGCTCTCTTCCCTCGCACTAAAAAGAACCAGAATAAACATGTCTGCGTTTTTCCCCTCTAACATTGTCTGTTTCTCGAACATGAAAATTCCTGTTATGCTTGTATCTGCGCTCTTCCCTCGCACTAAAAAGAACCAGAATAAACATGTCTGCGTTTTTCCTCTCTAACATTGTCTGTTTCTCGAACATGAAAATTCCTGTTATGCTTGTATCTGCGCTCTTCCCTCGCACTAAAAAGAACCAGAATAAACATGTCTGCGTTTTTCCTCTCTAACATTGTCTGTTTCTCGAACATGAAAATTCCTGTTATGCTTGTATCTGCTCTCTTCCCTCGCACTAAAAAGAACCAGAATAAACATGTCTGCGTTTTTCCTCTCTAACATTGTCTGTTTCTCGAACATGAAAATTCCTGTTATGCTTGTATCTGCTCTCTTCCCTCGCACTAAAAAGAACCAGAATAAACATGTCTGCGTTTTTCCTCTCTAACATTGTCTGTTTGTCGAACATGAAAATTCCTGTTATGCTTGTATCTGCTCTCTTCCCTCGCACTAAAAAGAACCAGAATAAACATGTCTGCGTTTTTCCCCTCTAACATTGTCTGTTTGTCGAACATGAAAATTCCTGTTATGCTTGTATCTGCTCTCTTCCCTCGCACTAAAAAGAACCAGAATAAACATGTCCGCGTTTTTCCCCTCTAACTTTGTCTGTTTCTCGAACATGAAAATTCCTGTTATGCTTGTATCTGCTCTCTTCCCTCGCACTAAAAAGAACCAGAATAAACATGTCCGCGTTTTTCCCCTCTAACTTTGTCTGTTTCTCGAACATGAAAATTCCTGTTATGCTTGTATCTGCTCTCTTCCCTCGCACTAAAAAGAACCAGAATAAACATGTCTGCGTTTTTCCCCCTCTAACTTTGTCTGTTTCTCGAACATGAAAATTCCTGTTATGCTTGTATCTGCTCTCTTCCCTCGCACTAAAAAGAACCAGAATAAACATGTCTGCGTTTTTCCTCTCTAACATTGTCTGTTTCTCGAACATGAAAATTCCTGTTATGCTTGTATCTGCTCTCTTCCCTCGCACTAAAAAGAACCAGAATAAACATGTCTGCGTTTTTCCCCCTCTAACTTTGTCTGTTTCTCGAACATGAAAATTCCTGTTATGCTTGTATCTGCGCTCTTCCCTCGCACTAAAAAGAACCAGAATAAACATGTCTGCGTTTTTCCCCTCTAACTTTGTCTGTTTTCTCGAACATGAAAATTCCTGTTATGCTTGTATCTGCGCTCTTCCCTCGCACTAAAAAGAACCAGAATAAACATGTCTGCGTTTTTCCTCTCTAACATTGTCTGTTTCTCGAACATGAAAATTCCTGTTATGCTTGTATCTGCTCTCTTCCCTCGCACTAAAAAGAACCAGAATAAACATGTCTGCGTTTTTCCCCTCTAACTTTGTCTGTTTCTCGAACATGAAAATTCCTGTTATGCTTGTATCTGCTCTCTTCCCTCGCACTAAAAAGAACCAGAATAAACATGTCTGCGTTTTTCCCCTCTAACATTGTCTGTTTCTCGAACATGAAAATTCCTGTTATGCTTGTATCTGCGCTCTTCCCTCGCACTAAAAAGAACCAGAATAAACATGTCTGCGTTTTTCCTCTCTAACATTGTCTGTTTCTCGAACATGAAAATTCCTGTTATGCTTGTATCTGCGCTCTTCCCTCGCACTAAAAAGAACCAGAATAAACATGTCTGCGTTTTTCCTCTCTAACATTGTCTGTTTCTCGAACATGAAAATTCCTGTTATGCTTGTATCTGCGCTCTTCCCTCGCACTAAAAAGAACCAGAATAAACATGTCTGCGTTTTTCCTCTCTAACATTGTCTGTTTCTCGAACATGAAAATTCCTGTTATGCTTGTATCTGCGCTCTTCCCTCGCACTAAAAAGAAACCAGAATAAACATGTCTGCGTTTTTCCTCTCTAACATTGTCTGTTTCTCGAACATGAAAATTCCTGTTATGCTTGTATCTGCGCTCTTCCCTCGCACTAAAAAGAACCAGAATAAACATGTCTGCGTTTTTCCTCTCTAACATTGTCTGTTTCTCGAACATGAAAATTCCTGTTATGCTTGTATCTGCGCTCTTCCCTCGCACTAAAAAGAACCAGAATAAACATGTCTGCGTTTTTCACTCTCTAACATTGTCTGTTTCTCGAACATGAAAATTCTGTTATGCTTGTATCTGCGCTCTTCCCTCGCACTAAAAAGAACCAGAATAAACATGTCTGCGTTTTTCCTCTCTAACATTGTCTGTTTCTCGAACATGAAAATTCCTATTATGCTTGTATCTGCGCTCTTCCCTCGCACTAAAAAGAACCAGAATAAACATGTCTGCGTTTTTCCTCCCTAACATTGTCTGTTTCTCGAACATGAAAATTCCTGTTGCCTTGAGGTTTTGTATATAAAGGAGAGTGTTCTTTAATAAAGTTACTCAGTTGATTGCATCCCGCCTTTGAGTCATAACCTTCTCTCGGCAGTCACAATTCTTTTGTCTTGCCCACCTTGGGAATCCCAGGAATCGAGGGTATCCTTGGAATTGACTTTATATCTAATAATCAAATTTGCAATTTTTTTGGGGAAAGATACAATAACAGTAAAAGCAGAAGGGTACATTTTGCCGATAGAAAGTAATGACACAGTAATACGTATATGTATATATATATATATATATATATATATATATTATATATATATATATATATATATATATATATATATATATATATATATATAAGTATTATATATAAGTATTATATATATATATATATATATATATATATATATATATATATATATATATATATATATATATATATATATATATAGATATATATGTGTGTGTGTTGTGTGTATCAATCAGCGTTGTTCTGGAGGAAAATCTTAGCTTAGGAATTATTATTTTATTAACAAGAAAAAAAAAGATCATATTATTTGACAAGTACAAAAAGTAAAGTACTGTATTATATACAAAATAAATTAATTATATCCTGATGGAAATCTAGATTCGTCTTGTTTCAAGTCGAGATGCTGTCTTTTAATCAGCAAATTTCCATTATTATCAATTTTCCATTTTGCCTCTCCATAGTATTTGGAAGTCATTGATGTTAAGGCTGGTTGTACATAATTATTAATTTAAAGGGGGTTTTGAATTTCCAAACTGTAATGTTAATTATTTTTTTTTAAATTCCCACATGAAGATAATGCACATACCTTAATTTCCTTAGCATGGTAAAGAATACGGTGCAATAATACCGAATTTCGTTAGCTATATTCGAAAGGTAGGCCACATACTAAACCGGCACCTATATATATATATATATATATATTATATATATATATATATATATATATATATATATTATATTATATATATATACTATATATATATATTATATATATATATATATATATATATATATATATATATATATATATAGTTATTATTATAGTGTATTACAGGGCAATATAACCTAGTAAAAAAACTACTTTTTCTTATAGAAAAAATTACACTCTCTTCGAAAATGACACTCGTTCCCGTCGCAAATGAATAGTTTCAGAAATATATATATATCTGTATCCTACGGTAAATGGGGATACTTTTAATAATATTTATATCTATAGCTACCCCTTGAAATATGACGCCCTTACATTCCCATTTTCTTTGACTGTCTCTTCCAGACCGAAGAGAGAGAAAAACTTTCCAGTTTGACCTTCGGTCGTTTTAAGATTTAAGCGGGACGCTGAGTAGCGAGTTTTTCCTGCGTATTAACATTTAATGTTTTCATCGTATTATAGGTGATATATAATCAAAATAGTTGAGCTTTCCATATATATCCTTTTTTTTTTTCCTTTTTTCATTTCCCACGGTGCTTCCCTACACCCGTTTCACTAAACGGCCACCAGGTATAATAATTAGTCGGTGTTTCATTTAGACCCCATTATAGGCAGCCACATATAAGAACCTTCCCATGGGTTTTTTTTCCCCCCCTTGTCTTTATCCCCGGGCACACTCCCTCATCACATTTTCATGGAATATTTACCCAGGGAACATCTCGGCTTATTAAACTTATTAAGATCCAGTCAGCGGTACGTCACAAATGTCTTTCCAGCGAGCGAAACGTTCCGCGAGTCTTCGCTCGGGAGTCGCCGTCTCCTGGGTGCCTTGAGCTATGGAATAGTCTCGTTGATGGTGGACGAAACGATATGGGAAGAGAAGGTATATTCAGAGAACAATTATGGTCAATTATATATTACATCTTCCCCCGTGATTTCGCCATCGTCATGTCAATCATGAGGGTGCCTCGGTTTTTAACTCGAGAGAGAGAGAGAGAGAGAGAGAGAGAGAGAGAGAGAGAGAGAGAGAGAGAGAGAGAGTTTGGATGTCTCAAAGACTTTTCTTGGATAGAACGAATTAGTCTAAATGATTAGATGGTTTTAATGATGTGGAACTTATTCTCAAATTCGTTTTCCGAGAGAGAGAGAGAGAGAGAGAGAGAGAGAGAGAGAGAGAGAGAGAGAGAGAGGAGAGAGAGAGAGAGAGAGAGAATTTGGATGTCTCAAACACTTCTCTTGGATAGAATGAATTAGTCTAAACGATTAAATGGTTTTAATGATGTGTAACTTATTCTCAAATTCGTTTACAGAGAGAGAGAGAGAGAGAGAGAGAGAGAGAGAGAGAGAGAGAGAGAGAGAGAGAGAGGAGAGAGAGAGAGAGAGAGAGAATTTGGATGTCTCAAAGACTTTTCTTGGATAGAACGATTTAGTCTAAACGATTAGATGGTTTTAATGATGTGTAACTTATTCTCAAATTCGTTTTCCGAGAGAGAGAGAGAGAGAGAGAGAGAGAGAGAGAGAGAGAGAGAGAGAGAGAGAGAGAGAGAGAGAGAGAGAGAATGAGAGAATTTGGATGTCTCAAAGACTATTCTTGGATAGAACAAATTAGTCTAAACGATTAGATGGTTTTTAATGATGTGTAACTTATTCTCAAATTCGTTTTCCGAAAGAGAGAGAGAGAGAGAGAGAGAGAGAGAGAGAGAGAGAGAGAGAGAGAGAGAGAGAGAGAGAGAGAGAGAATTTGGATGTCTCAAAGACTTTTCTTGGATAGAACGATTTAGTCTAAACGATTAGATGGTTTTAATGATGTGTAACTTATTCTCAAATTCGTTTTCCGAGAGAGAGAGAGAGAGAGAGAGAGAGAGAGAGAGAGAGAGAGAGAGAGAGAGAGAGAGTCTTATTAACTAAAAGGTACGGCCACTAAAACTGGCAAATAATCGTAAAAATACCTCTAAGGGAGATGTAAAGAAAAGGAACAAGCATCGTTTTCTTGTATTTCTGTAGAACTAAGTAAATGAAAGTACCTTTATAACAAATTGAAATACAGGTAATTCCCTTCTTTTCTATACAAATTTTATAGCTGAGAGTGTTAAATGTACATTTGATTATCTTACCAAGTTCCATTTGCATCCCAGTTAGTATTATTATTATGGCTAGCCAAGCTACAACCCTAGTTTGAAAAGCAAGATGCTATAAGCCCAAGGGTTCCAATAGGGAAAAATAGCCCAGTGAGGAAAGGAAATAAATAAGTGATGAGAACGAATTAACAATAAAATCATTCTAAAAACAGTAACAACGTCAAAAACAGATGTTTTGTTATATTACAATTACCACCCGCCCAAGCCACAACCCTAGTTTGAAAAACAAGATGCTATAAGCCCAAGGGTTCCAATATGGAAAAAATAGCCCAGTGAGGAAAGGAAATAAATAAGCGATGAAAGCAAATTAACAATAAATCATTCTAAAAACAGTAACAACGTCAAAACAGATGTATTATTATTATTACAATTACCACCCGCCAAGCCACAACCCTAGTTTGAAAAGCAAGATGCTATAAGCCCAAGGGTTCCAATAGGAAAATAATAGCCATGTGAGGAAAGGAAATAAATAAGCGATGAGAACAAATTAACAATAAATCATTCTAAAAACAGTAACAACGTCAAAACAGATGTATTAATATTATTAAAATTACCACCCACCAAGCCACAACCCTAGTTGGAAAAGCAGGACGCTACAAGCCCTGTTACAGGACATTTAAGGAACAAGTTCTCAT
Organism: Palaemon carinicauda; assembly: GCF_036898095.1. Lineage (NCBI taxonomy): Eukaryota > Metazoa > Arthropoda > Malacostraca > Decapoda > Palaemonidae > Palaemon > Palaemon carinicauda. The sequence continues at coordinate 7,673,323 of NC_090760.1, read as the reverse complement.
CTGACTAATTTCAGCCAATTCTGAACTTTTAATTTTAACGAAATGAAATGATAAGAGAGATTACTTGATTACAAGTGAAGCGATAAGAGAGATTACTTGATTACAAGTGAAACGATAAGAGAGATTACTTGCTTACAAGTGAAACTATAGGAGGGATTACTTGATAACAAGTGAAACTATAAGAGAGATTACTTGATTACAAGTGAAACTATAAGAGAGATTACTTGATTACCAGTGAAACTATAAGAAAGATTACTCAATTAGATATGAAACTATAAGAGAGATTCTTCCTCGATTAGAAATGAAACTATGAGAGAGGTTACTCGAGTGCCATATGTAGATGAGATCAATGTGAGGGGTAGATGAAGATGATTTAGACATGCTCTTCGCACTCCCCAA
>NC_090760.1:7661444-7669924 GCF_036898095.1 Palaemon carinicauda | reverse complement strand
CAGAGAGAAAGATTCAATGTAGTACTGCCTGGCCTGTCAAAGGACCCCATAACTCCTCAACTTTAGTTTGCTCTCGTATCCATGTTAACTTTTTTTTCCGTCTCTTAGTGTTATTCCCATCATTATACTTAACATAGCTCTTTGCAGATTGCCATAACAAAAGTACATGCCCATTTAAAACATTTATTAATATCATTTCTCAATGGACAGTTTTTTTTTATTTTTTTCCAAATCACATCTGGCAAACGTATGTAGTTGTAATTGAATGTAGTTATTATTATTATTATTATTATTATTATTATTATTATTATTATTATTATTATTATTATTATTATTACTTACTTACTTACTAAGCTACAACCCTAGTTGGAAGAGCAGGATGCTATAAGCCCAGGGGCTCCAACAGGGAAAATAGTCCAGTGAGGAAAGGAAAATAAAATATTTTAAGAATAGTAATATTGATATAAATATCTCCTATATAAACGATAAAAACTTAAACAAAACAAGAGGAAGAGAAATAAGGTAGAATAGTGAGCTCGAGTGTACCCTCAAGCAAGAGAACTAGGTGAACATTATGTCCTGGCGATAGATTGGCTCAGCTTAATTTCTATATCTAATTCTGGAGGACAATTTTGTTTTTAATTAATGCGCATTTAAGTCTTTAACCATCTTTCACTCTCCAGGTTTCTTCTTTCAAAACTTCTTCATGCATTTGTTTCATTAAAACAATCTTCTCTTAATGAATAAAGCCATGTGGTAACGTCACTGACTGGTGAACGCCAGACTGGGGTTCGAGTCCCGCTCAAACTCGATAGTTCCTTTGGTCGATGCATCCTCGTTATCCTTGTGAGCTAAGAATGGGGGGTTGGAGTCTATAGGTCTATCTGCTGAGTCATCAGCAGCCATTACCTGGCCCTCCTTGGTCCTAAATTGGATGGAGAGGGGGCTTCGGCGCTGATTATATGTGGTCAGTCTCTAGGGCATTGTCCGGCTTGATAGGGCAATTTCACTGTCCCTTGCCTCTGCCATTCATGAGCGACCTTTAAACTTTTAAGCCTTTAAACTGAAGAATTCATGAATAACTTCACATCCAAATTACTTTCCCAATTTCATTCATGTTTCAACTACTTTCCCCTTCTATTTGATTAGTTACTCAATAAACTTTATTGCAACGTCAATTTTGTGCAGATTATATATATATATATATATATATATATTATATATATATTATATGTATATATATATATATCTATATATATATATATATATATATATATTTATCTATATATATATATATTTATATATGTATCTATATATATATACTGTGTATATATATATATATATACACAGATATATATATATATATATATATATTTATATATATATATATATATATATACACACACACACATACGGCATGACTGTTCGTGGTTATCTGACGTAGCCAATATGCTTGCACACTTCTAGGTATGCTTGCAATGGGAAGCAATTAAACTGTATAATAATGCAAAAAAAAAAAAAAAAAAAAAAAAAAGAATTAACGTACATAATTGCGAACCCATCACCTCCAAAGCGAGATCGTGGCGTAACATCTTATCAAATCATTTCGCGAAATGCAAATCAATTCGCGAAATACGAGACAAGAGGTGGGGGGGACCGATGCCCGAAATGACCCCCCCCCCCCCCCAACCCCCACCCCAACCCACCCTTAGAATACCCGTGGGAATCCACGTGAACTTCCGAGGGACTTCAAGTTATTGTGATCTAACGAATGCTATATTGACAAGTATGATCTGGCGGTCTTGAGTTTACGAGCAATTATAGGTCCGTCAGATTCAACTCATTTTAACTGCATATGTGGGATATGAGAGAGAGAGAGAGAGAGAGAGAGAGAGAGAGAGAGAGAATCTTAAGATATTTTATAATCTTGTTCATTACTTTTCATAGCTATATATAGTTATTTCATTATTTCCTTTCCTCATTGGGCTATTTTTCCTGTTGGACCCCTTGACCTTATAGCATCCTGTTTCTCCAACTAGGGTTGTAGCTTAGCAATTGATAATAATAATAATAAGAATAATAATAATAATAATAATAATATAAAAAGCGAGCATATCTCGATTTGATAAACTTTAAAGAGAAAGGAAGAGGTAATTATGAAGAGAGAGAGAGAGAGAGAGAGAGAGAGAGAGAGAGAGAGGGCTTGGTCACTTGTTTTAACGTTGTTGGTAATCTAAGACATTTTATATTTTTATTCATTACTTCTTAAAACTATATATAGTTTATTTCCTTATTTCCTTTCGTCATTGGGCTATTTTTCCCTGTTGGAGCCCTTGACCTTATAGCATCCTGTTTTTCCAACTAGGGTTGTAGCTTAGCAATTGATAATAATAATAATAATGATAATAATAATATAAAAAGCGAGCATATCTTGATTTGATAAACTTTAAAGAGAAAAGAAGAGGTAATTATGAAGAGAGAGAGAGAGAGAGAGAGAGAGAGAGAGAGAGAGAGAGTGGGGTCACTTGCTTTAACGTTGTTGTTGATCTAAGATATTTTATATTCTTATTCATTACTTCTTAAAGCTAAATATAGTTTATTTCCTTATTTCCTTTCCTCACTGGGCTATTTTCCTTGTTGGAACCCTCGGCCTTATAGCCGTCTGCTTTTCTAACAAGGGCTATAGCTTAGCAAATAATAATAATAATAATAATAATAATATTAATGATAATAATAATAAATAATAATATAAAAGAGAGTAAATCTCGAATTATTAAACTTTAAAGAGAGAGAGAGAGAGAGAGAGAGAGAGAGAGAGAGAGACGTTTAGCATTGCTAGCTCATTGCCGATGTCTGTTTTTTTTTCTTCGTATGCACCATAAAAGCAAATTCCCACGAACTCTACGAAAACCATAATTAATAATCGATAATAACAGTGGTATGCTCAAGCATAGTCTGTGTTGCCCACTTGAGATCCAGTTTATCTGTTTCGATTTTTTTTTTTTTTTTTTTTTTAGCAAATCAGTTCTTAAGTATTATGTGAATTATGCACTCTCTCTCTCTCTCTCTCTCTCTCTCTCTCTCTCCGAAGTAACAATTTTTGTTTTGTAACCAAACAAATTGGTAATATTTTCTTTCTCTCTACAAAGTTATACTTTTTCTTCAATCAAATATATTCGGCGAACATCAAGAGAATAGTAAATCTCTCTCTCTCTCTCTCTCTCTCTCTCTCTCTCTACGAAGTAACAATTTTTGTATTGTAACCAAACAAATTGGTAATATTTTTTTCTCTCTACAAAGTTATACTTTTTCTTCAACCAAATACATTCGGCGAACATCAAGAGAATAGTCAATCTCTCTCTCTCTCTCTCTCTCTCTCTCTCTCTCTCTCTCTCCTCGAAAATACAATTTTTGTTTTGTAAACAAACTGATTGGTAATATTTATTTTTTCTCTCTACAAAGTTATACTTTTTACTCAACCAAATATATTCGGCGGACATCAAGAGAATAGTAAATCTCTCTCTCTCTCTCTCTCTCTCTCTCTCTCTCTCTCTCTACGAAGTAACAATTTTTGTTTTGTAACCAAACAAATTGGTAATATTTTTTTTCTCTCTACAAAGTTATACTTTTTCTTCAACCAAATACATTCGGCGAACATCAAGAGAATAGTCTCTCTCTCTCTCTCTCTCTCTCTCTCTCTCTCTCTCTCACACACACAAAATAATAACCCAACGACCCAACGATCGTAATTACTCATCACTTGTCAACATCACTCAATACAGATTTGACTCAAGACACGAACTGCAACTTGACCTGACTTGACCCGAGGAGCATATTAACCTGATAATGACAAGAGAGAGAGAGAGAGAGAGAGAGAGAGAGAGAGAGAGAGAGAGAATTACTATTCTCTTGAGATTCGTGGAATCTATTTGGTAGACAAGAAATATAACTTCGTAGAGAGAGAGAGAGAGAGAAAGAGAGATTGACTATTCTCTTGATGTTCGCCGAATATATTTGATTGAAGAAAAAGTATAACTTTGTAGAGAGAGAAAGAAAATATTACCAATTTGTTTGGTTACAAAACAAAAATTGTTACTTCGGAGAGAGAGAGAGAGAGAGAGAGAGAGAGAGAGAGATTTACTCTTGATGTTCGCCGAATATATTTGGTTGTAGAAAAAGTATAACTTTGTAGAGAGAGAGAAAAAATATTACCAATTTGTTTGGTTACAAAACAAAAATTGTTACTTCGTAGAGAGAGAGAGAGAGAGAGAGAGAGAGAGAGAGAGAGATTGACTATTCTCTTGATGTTCGCCGAATATATTTGATTGAAGAAAAAGTATAACTTTGTAGAGAGAGAAAGAAAATATTACCAATTTGTTTGGTTACAAAACAAAAATTGTTACTTCGGAGAGAGAGAGAGAGAGAGAGAGAGAGAGAGAGAGAGATATTTACTCTTGATGTTCGCCGAATATATTTGGTTGTAGAAAAAGTATAACTTTGTAGAGAGAGAGAAAAAATATTACCAATTTGTTTGGTTACAAACAAAAATTGTTACTTCGTAGAGAGAGAGAGAGAGAGAGGAGAGAGAGAGAGAGAGATTGACTATTCTCTTGATGTTCGCCGAATATATTTGATTGAAGAAAAAGTATAACTTTGTAGAGAGAGAAAGAAAATATTACCAATTTGTTTGGTTACAAAACAAAAATTGTTACTTCGGAGAGAGAGAGAGAGAGAGAGAGAGAGAGAGAGAGAGATATTTACTCTTGATGTTCGCCGAATATATTTGGTTGTAGAAAAAGTATAACTTTGTAGAGAGAGAAGAAAATATTACCAATATGTTTGGTTACAAAACAAAAATTGTTACTTCGTAGAGAGAGAGAGAGAGAGAGAGAGAGAGAGAGAGAGAATGTTCCTGTAATTGTTCATGACCATAAATTGAAACGAATTGTCGAAGGTGTTGAACTGGTTAAAGTAGACTTATTACATTGGTTATAAACTATAATAGTTTAACCCAGACGTTTAAAGAGATGGCACTAATTAATTGCGCATTTGAATGGAATATAATTTATTAGATGTCATGGAACACTGAAAAACTCCATATAGGATTGTATGAAATGAAGACAAAATTTAAACAGGGGATTTGTGTAATAATAACCTTTTTATGTATTTTGAATTTTGGGCCATGAGTTTTCTCGCTGTTTAACATTGTCGAGAAAGAGGCCACAAAGGAATGATATTAAGCTGGTGTGCCCAATTCTGAGACTAGGAAATGCTACATGCCCAATTCTGAGACTAGAAAATGCTAGGAAATGCTACATGGCCAATTCTGAGACTAGGAAATGCTACATGGCCAATTCTGAGACTAGGAAATGCTGCATGCCTGATTCTGAGACTAGGAAATGCTACATGCCCAACTCTGAGACTAGGAAATGCTACATGCCCAATTCTGAGACTAGGAAATGCTACATGCCCAACTCTGAGACTAGGAAATGCTACATGCCCAACTCTGAGACTAGGAAATGCTACATGCCCAATTCTGAGACTAGGAAATGCTACATGCCCAACTCTGAGACTAGGAAATGCTACATGCCCAACTCTGAGACTTAGGAAATGCTACATGCCCAACTCTGAGACTTAGGAAATGCTACATGCCCAGTTCTGAGACTAGGAAATGCTACATGCCCAATTCTGAGACTAGGAAATGCTACATGCCCAATTCTGAGACTAGGAAATGCTACATGCCCAACTCTGAGACTAGGAAATGCTACGTGCCCGATTCTGAGACTAGAAAATGCTACATGCCCAATTCTGAGACTAGGAAATGCTACATGCCCAATTCTGAGACTAGGAAATGCTACGTGCCCAATTCTGAGACTAGGAAATGCTACATGCCCAACTCTGAGACTAGGAAATGCTACGTGCCCGATTCTGAGACTAGAAAATGCTACATGGCTAATTCTGAGACTAGGAAATGCTACATGCCCAATTCTGAGACTAGGAAATGCTACATGCCCAATTCTGAGACTAGGAAATGCTGCATGCCTGATTCTGAGACTAGGAAATGCTACATGCCCAACTCTGAGACTAGGAAATGCTACATGCCCAATTCTGAGACTAGGAAATGCTGCATGCCTGATTCTGAGACTAGGAAATGCTACATGCCCAACTCTGAGACTTAGGAAATGCTACATGCCCAACTCTGAGACTTAGGAAATGCTACATGCCCAGTTCTGAGACTAGGAAATGCTACGTGCCCAATTCTGAGACTAGGAAATGCTACGTGCCCGACTCTGAGACTAGGAAATGCTACGTGCCCGACTCTGAGACTAGGAAATGCTACGTGCCCGACTCTGAGACTAGGAAATGCTACGTGCCCGACTCTGAGACTAGGAAATGCTACGTGCCCGACTCTGAGACTAGGAAATGCTACGTGCCCGACTCTGAGACTAGGAAAATCCAATTCTGAGACTAGGAAATGCTACGTGCCCGACTCTGATTCTGAGACCGGGGAATGCTGCATGGCCAATTCTGAGACCGGGGAATGCTGCATGGCCAATTCTGAGACCGGGGAATGCTGCATGGCCAATTCTGAGACCGGGGAATGCTGCATGGCCAATTCTGAGACCGGGGAATGCTGCATGGCCAATTCTGAGACCGGGAAATGCTGCATGGCCAATTCTGAGACCGGGGAATGCTGCATGGCCAATTCTGAGACCGGGAAATGCTGCATGGCCAATTCTGAGACCGGGGAATGCTGCATGGCCAATTCTGAGACCGGGAAATGCTGCATGGCCAATTCTGAGACCGGGAAATGCTACATGGCCAATTCTGAGACCGGGAAATGCTACATGGCCAATTCTGAGACCGGGAAATGCTACATGGCCAATTCTGAGACCGGGAAATGCTACATGGCCAATTCTGAGACCGGGAAATGCTACATGCCCACTTCTGAGACTGGGAAATGCTACATGCCCAATTCTGAGACTGGGAAATGCTACATGCCCAATTCTGAGACTGGGAAATGCTACATGCCCAATTCTGAGACTGGGAAATGCTACATGCCCAATTCTGAGACTGGGAAATGCTACATGGCCAATTCTGAGACTGGGAAATGCTACATGGCCAATTCTGAGACTGGGAAATGCTACATGCCCAATTCTGAGACTAGGAAATGCTACATGCCCAATTCTGAGACTAGGAAATGCTACATACCTAATTCTGAGACTAGGAAATGCTACATGCCCAATTCTGAGACTAGGAAAAGCTACATGCCCAATTCTGAGACTAGGAAATGCTACATGCCCGATTTTGAGAATGGGAAATGCTACATGTTCATTACGTTTTTATAGTTAGCTTCTTCACAACCTTCCTGGGGTTTTTGATTTGTTTTAATGTGTTATTTCTTTCATAAATTTGCTATTCCATCATCTGGTTCTCCCTGGTCCTATCTTGGGTGGAGATCAGGCTCTGGTGCTGATGGTATGTGTGGGTAATCTGTGTTTAAACCAATGTCCTGCCATGCAACGACTTGTCTAAAGAGTTGAGTTAGGTTAGGTTAGGTTAGATTAGACCTTACGGAGGCGTCTGTGGTCTACATATCGGCTTGTGAGATATTCTTGTGATCGTTTCCTTTAAAAATGTTCTTGCTTGCAATGATCTTCCTTATCGGGTAGTTGAATCAGTAGAACTTCAAAAGTTCAAAGTTGGAGCAAATGCTTTTTTGTTGACCAGGCGGACATGAGTCTTTTTATGGTTTATTTATGACATATTTGTTTTTGATGTTGTTAATAGTTTATATGTGACATGTCTGTTTTGACGTTATTACTTTTTTTAGAATGATATAATGTTAATTCATTCTTATCATTTATTTATTTCCTTATTTCCTTTCCTCACTGGGCTATTTTTCCCTGTTGGAGCCCCTGGGCTTATAGCATCTTGCTTTTCCAACTAGGGTTGTAGCTTGGATAGTAATAATAATAATAATAATGGTTTGGTTGTTGTTTTGATGTTTGACACTCAATTTTTATCACATGTAATAAAGTCAATTTTTTCTGAGAACGTTCCGGCAAATATTAAACACGGGCTCTTGCTTCTAGCAACCCGTCGATGCAGTACTTTTCAAGTCTTCTATAAAGTTACTTTTCAGTCTGAGGTACAGATTTTTGGTAATTATTTCATGGTGAATATCTTTATCGCAGTTAATATAAAGATTAATACTAAAACAACATAATAAATATTTGTTAAGAGTTGATTGGTGTACAGATTTTGGTAATTATTTCATGGTGAATATCTTTATCGCAGTTAATATAAAGATTAATACTAAAACAACATAATAAATATTTGTTAAGAGTTGATTGGTGTACAGATTTTGGTAATTATTTCATGGTGAATATCTTTATCGCAGTTAATATAAAGATTAATACTAAAACAACATAATAAATATTTGTTAAGAGTTGATTGGTGTACAGATTTTGGTAATT
>NC_090760.1:7651444-7656444 GCF_036898095.1 Palaemon carinicauda | reverse complement strand
CAGCAGCCATTGCATGGCTCTCCCTGGTCCTAGCTCGGGTGGAGAGGGGTCTTGGGCGCTGATCATATGTATATATGGTCTGTTTCTAGGGCATTGTCACTCTACCGGGCCTCTGCCATTCATGAGCGATCTTCAAATCTTTAAATTGGATGTTAGAATTAATTATATTAATAAAAAAAAACAACAACTTAATATCCCTTCATATCACCTGTGCGAATATAAAGTGCAACAAAAATTAGACTTTAATATATCTTATATCAGACCCCCATCAGCCAAGGAATCAAACGGCCCTAAGGGTGAGGAAAGGGTAGGGGATGCCCCCCCCCCCTTCCTCCCTCCCTCCCTCCCTCCCTTCATATCACCTGTGCAAATATAAAGTTCAACAAAAAATACTCTTTAATATATCTTATATCAGACCCCCATCAGCCAAGGAATCAAACGGCCCTAAGGGTGTGGAAAGGGTAGGGGATGCCCCCCCCCCCCTCCCTCCCTCCCTCCCTCCCCCCCGTCAATTACACTCGGCGATCGTCAGGAAAGACGTCGAAGGTGTGGTACGGTACAGGAAGGAGAGACGAAGGACCAGCAGGTGAAAGCAGGTCCTGTCAAGCAGGTTTTAGGTTAAAATCGGACGCCTCTGTCGGAGGGTGCATTTGTTAAAAGGCCGTCGGTCGTCTGTTTTCATAAAGATAGAAGTGGCGTGACCTGCCGTGACCTCTTCTCCCCGGGTAAGGTGACCCAGGGTTGCCAGATTTTCTGAGAAAAGGCCAACTTCTGATCAACTGGGGCTTTAAAAGGCCAAGTCATTAGTATAAAAAAGCCAAAAGGATAGCATTCAAGGCCAGCCTTCTTTATGATATTGCTGAAGGCTAAGCAATTTTTTAAAGGCTAAATTTGAAGTTTTTAGACTGAAAAAGACCAACTTGGAAACCCTGAGGTGACCGGACAATATGCTTCGCTCCAGCTGAGGGTATCTCGCATAGATTAACAGGTGGGGCTTGGTAGAAAGTCACGTTTTTAATTGTTTGGTTTTCTCTTTACTCAAAAATGTAATTTGTTTTTATTACCAAAGGGGTTATATTTGTTCGCTGATAGGATAGATTGGTGAAAGAAGAATGGGGGCGGTTGTTTAGTTAACCGTGGTAGGGAATAGTTTGGTAAGTTAAGTATATCTTTTTCATGAAACTGCAAAGGCAGATCATGTTAATTATGCCGAATGTGAATTACATGACAATATATATATATATTATATATATATATATATATATATATATATATATATATATATATATATATATATATATATATATATATATATATATATATATATATATATATATATATATATATATATATATATATATATATATATATATATATATATATACAAATTACTTCAGTTGAGCGAGTAGGTTCTTTGTATTGAAGTGATAAATAAAATAATATTAATCTTTTGGAAAAGATAGCTTATAAATATCAACAATATAACTTTTTCAAATATTTCATATTGGCAATTTATATTGGCAAGTAGGTACTTTTAGATTTTCGCATCTCATAAAAATGCAACATCCCAGTAAAAAATTGTATCCGTTTAAACACACTTAGCTGTTTTCATTGAAAAAAAATCAATCATTTGCTTTCTTAAGATGTTCAGTAAATTCCTAGTTTTTAGCCATCATAGCTGGAACACCATCAGTGCATAACATATTGTAATAAGGAAGTAAAATTTAGTCCTTCTTTGTGACATTGCTTATTGAAGTTGTTAAAATATTTGTTCCTCTTGTCCTTGCGTTAAGGTTACCCAAGGGAAGCTGTTTTTCATGCAATCAAAACTCATCAATGAAAGCAAAAATAAAATATTGTTATGCCAAAAATCTGGAACCTGTTGACTCATCTAAAACTAACAGATCACAGTGAGGAGATGGACAAAACAGGAACTATCTCTTCCACCATACGTTAGATCACTCACTCACTGCAACTAGCAGTTTTTCCTTGTCAGCTACAACAGCTGTTGCAGCTGACAAGGAAAAACTGCTAGTTTTATCAAGTTAGAATTCATTGAATTCAAGGAAAAATTGCTTCCATTCTCTGGGAGGTACATCACTGGACACAACTTTCCTATTGTCTGTTTGTACATAATTCTATGTGTGTACATACAGTAGAATGATTTCAAACACACAATATTCAGTGTCAAAACAGAAATGTACTACACATACTGTACATATATCAAAGGCCGCACTTGATGGTCCAGAAGGCCATATGCGGCCTTAAGGCTGCAGGTTCCCCATCCCTGCTTTAGTCATATTGCTCACAGCAAACCAACCTAGTATGGTACCCCTTACTAGTACAGCTTTGCTGATCATCGCGATACACAAACCCTGCCACCATGATAAGGTATCCTTACTAAAGGGATATACTGTATATATATATATATATATATATATATATATATATATATATATATATATATATATATATGCGTAAAAATCACAGAAAAACGTGATGCTCAGATGCAGAAGAACCACAGGGAAAATGAAAATACAGAATATACACTTGAGTCCTGACTAGTTTCGTGATACTTCCTCAGAGGACTGATTTATTGAGAGAGGTTTCTTACAATTTATAGGGAAAGCAAAAGTACGAACATACATATAGAGATTTAGAGAACAATGACACTCCCTTACCCGCTACCTGGGCTTGACTCAGGTGTGTGGAGGAGGAGTCCGCAAGCTCGTTAGACACCTGCTAAAAAGGGTCATTTCTAGTGGCGGGTATATTCTTGTTTTCTTCTTATTTTACTTTCATTACAGTTATTTATATGTCAATGCGGTAGCCTTATCTATATAAATACATAAGCAAAACATACACAAAAATACAAATACATACACATATATATATATATATATATATATATATATATATATATATATATATATATATATATATATACACATACACATACATATACATACACATACACATATACATATATATACATACATACAGATACAAATACATATACATATACATAAATACTTACACATACACATACATATACATACACACACATATATACATATATATACACATACATATATACATATATACATATATACACATACATACTTATGCATATATACATTTATATGTATACAACATTAATATCATAAACATATAATCATGTATATATCAATACTTATATCTAGCATAACACTATATAGTGCCAATATACTTATGCATACTATATAAAATAATTGTTTCCTTTAATGAATGGTAGCTTAGGTCTAAATATTAATTTCACACCGACGTTAATTATTCACAATACATTCAATTCTACATTTAAGTGGTTAATGTTTTTTTATATAGTTTACAGATCTCTTTACATATAAAGGCGTCGAGTTTATACATTCCATGACCAATATTCAAGTTGTTTTCAAAGGTTTCTTTTATGAAACTGGACTCTATGATGTTTCTTTCTACTAAGTTATTTGAATGAACCAATTTCTTTGCACCTGACCAATTAATAAGGTGATTTTTATCTCTAACGTGGGCAAAGAGTGCATTATTATCTTGAGCATACCTGACACTTTTCTTATGTTGTTCAATTCTCTTTTCTAGGGCTTTACCAGTTTGACCAATATAGTATTTTTCACAAGCATTGCATGGAATACGATATACACATCCCTTGGTAATGTCAGGAGAATTCTTTATTAAGGCTGTTTTTATTGTATTTTTACTCTTAAATGCTACATTTACATTGAAATTTTTTAACAGTTGGGGAATTTCTTTAAATGAATCACAATAAGGTAGTACAAGTAAATTTTGTGTTATAGTTTTTTCTGTTATCATTACCGAAAAAAGTCTTTTTTGCTGTTCTTAGGGCATCATCTAACACAATTTCAGGATACTTTATTTTTTTACCTATTGCTCTAATACCATTTATTTCGTCATCAATATATTCAGGGCTGCAGACTCGGAATGCTCTTAAAAACATAGAAGTAAATACAGATTTCTTAACTTTGTTGCCTTGGTTTGAGTAATAATGGACATATGCCGAGATATTCGTTGGCTTTCTGTATACACTGAACTTGAGACTATTACTACATCTATGTATGCGACAATCCAAAAAAGGTAGGGTACAATTATTCTCCAGCTCCATAGTGAAATTTATTGATGGTACCAAACTATTCAATCTATATATATATATGAATACATATCACAAGCACACGTGATTTCAATCAATGTAAATATCACCTACGAATGACATTTAATACCGAATTCTATCTTGGGAATATACATCCGCTTGGAATTAATTTTTATGGTAACAGCTTCTGGCCGGGTGGAGATTCGAACCCCCCCCCCCCCCCTGTTCGGCTGGAAACCATGCCTGCAGGGACCATACCGACTGAGCTATCTCTCTTGAGGTGGAGATTCGAACCCCCACCTGTTCGGGTGGAAACCATGCCTGCAGGGACCATACCGACTGAGCTATCTCTCTTGAGGTGGAGATTAGAACCCCCACCTGTTCGGCTGGAAACCATGCCTGCAGGGACCATACCGACTGAGCTATCTCTCTTGAGGTGGAGATTCGAACCCCCACCTGTTCGGGTGGAAACCATGCCTGCAGGGACCATACCGACTGAGCTATCTCTCTTGAGGTGGAGATTCGAACCCCCACCTGTTCGGCTGGAAACCATGCCTGCAGGGACCATACCGACTGAGCTATCAAGAGAGATAGCTCAGTCGGTATGGTCCCTGCAGGCATGGTTTCCAGCCGAACAGGTGGGGGTTCGAATCTCCTCTTGATAGCTCAGTCGGTATGGTCCCTGCAGGCATGGTTTCCAGCCGAACAGGTGGGGGTTCGAATCTCCACCTCAAGAGAGATAGCTCAGTCGGTATGGTCCCTGCAGGCATGGTTTCCAGCCGAACAGGTGGGGGTTCGAATCTCCACCCGGCCAGAAGCTGTTACCATAAAAATTAATTCCAAGTGGATGTATATTCCC
>NC_090760.1:7631444-7648944 GCF_036898095.1 Palaemon carinicauda | reverse complement strand
AAGTATTCTTTGTAGTCTTCTATTTTATCCTCTCATTCCTATTTTCTTTAATTTTTAGTGTAATTATCCTATTATTTCATCTATATTTACTTCCTACACTGACCTTTGTTCAGCTACATTCCACCTTCTCTCAGAACATCTTCATCTTGGGGCCCAGTCGAGTCGGTAGCTGTGTGCTCTTCTTGAAAAAAAGAAGAAACAAGAGAACTTTACATAAGGCTGATTACCATACATTATAATTGATAATTGCAAGTTGTGGCGAGGTTGTTTTACATCGTGATAAGGGATGCTGGCTACTGGAGCTAGTTGTTACGCGCAGTTAACCAGATACTTAATGCGATCCCATTCAAGCGCCGGGTATTTAGTGCCATTCTCATTCAAAACGGTACAGCTGTAGTTTGGCTTCTCGAATTTGCATGGGATGATTACAATGCTTCTTGGATCTTTTTTCTTTTTTTTTTTTTTTTTTTACAGACAGGGAGGATGATGATTGGCTTGTTGTTCGGGTGTGAACATTGTATAATTTTCATTGCTAAGCATTTTTTTTTCTAGGAAATGTTAAGGTTATTGGTACTATTGTTTGTTATGTTTATTGTGCGATTTTTACATATGATTAAACTTATTCGGATATTTTTTTTTTTTTTTTTTTTTTTTTTTTTTTAAGAAATGTTAAGGTTATTTGGATTATTGTTCGTTATGTTTCTTATGCGATTTATATTTACAATTAAACTTATTTTGATAATTTTTCGGTATGTTTTTTTTGCGATTTTTGTTTACATATAATTAAACTATTTGGATAATTCTACGTTGTTTCTTGTGCGATTTTTGTATATATTAAACTTATTTGGATAATTCTTTCCCGTTTTTTTTTTTTTTTTGGCGATTATTTCTATACATATGATTAAAACTATTTGGACCATTCTTCTTTATGTCTCTTGTGCGATATTTGTATATATTAAAACTTTTATTAATCAAATTCTGTAGTATGCTGGGTATGAACAACCGCATTTGTGTTTATAAATATACATTTTATAAATAAACCTAAGCTTAACACGAACTCCAGTAGGTAGTAGGTTGGCCAGGGCACTAGCCACCCGTTGAGATACTTCCACTAGAGAGTTATGGTGGTCTTTTGACTGGCCAGATAGTACTACAATGCATCCGTCGCTTTGGTTACGGTTCATTTTCCCTTTGCCTATACACTCACACACCGAATAGTCTGGCCTATTCTTTACATATTCTCCTCTGGCCTCATACACCTGACAACACTGAGATTACCAAACAATTCTACTTACTGCACTGTAATTGTTCAGTGGCCACTTTCCTCATTGTAAGGGTAGAAGAGACTCTTTAGCTATGGTAAGCAGCTCTTCTAGGAGAAGGACACTCCAAAATCAAACCATTGTTCTCTAATCTTGGGTAGTGCCATAGCCTCTGTACCATGGTCTTCCACTGTCTTGGGTAAGAGTTCTCTTGCTTGAGGGTACAATCGGGCACACTACTCTATCTAATTTTCTCTTCCTCTTGTTTTGTTAAAGTTTTTATAGTTTATATAGGAAATATATATATTGGTGTTGTTACTGCTCTTAAAATGTTTCATTTTTCCTCGTTTCCTTTCCTCACTGGGCTAATTTCCCTGTTGGGGGCCCTGGGCTTATTGCATCCTGCTTTTCCAACTAGGGGAGTAGCTTAGCAAGTAATAATAATAATAATAATAATAATAATAATAATAATGATGTTGTTATTGCCTGGTGATTGCCTGACTTGGGTTCGAGTCCCGCTCAAACTCGTTAGTTCCTTTGGCCGCTGCAACCTCATCATCCTTGTGAGCTAAGAATTTGGGTATTTGGGGGAGCCTATAGGTCTACCAGCGGAGTCATCAGCAGCCATTGCCTGGCCCTCCTTGGTATTAGCTTTGGTGGAGAGGGGCTTGGGCGCTGATCATATGTAATATGGTCAGTCTCTAGGGCATTGTCCTGCTTGATAGGGTAATGTCACCGTTCCTTTGCTTCTGCCATTCATGACCTCCGTTTAAAGCCTATAAAGATCCCCCCCCCTTCATTCTTTCCTTGGTTGCCATTCATTGGGATTCTGCATCATTGCCGCTCCCACCGGACTCCCAAGAAAATAATAATAATAATAATAATAATAATAATAATAATAATAGTCAGACATATCCAAGGAGCTTATGTGCTCATGAATTCCTGTGTGTTTGTTTGTTTGTGTATTAATATGTATATTGTATGAGCAGACGTATACTGTACAGCATGTGTGTGTGCATTTTAGCTACGGAAGGAAAATAAAACCTCTTTTTGAGTTTACTATCTTCGTCTTATTGGGGACATCATGTCACTTTTCCTTCAATAGCCATAACACATATGTATATGTATATATATATATATATATATATATATATATATTTATGTATGATTCATATAACTTATTTTTTCCTCTTTCTGTCAATTGAACAACATATTTTATTCTCTGGATGTTGATGAATAAAATAATGATAATAATAATAATAATAATAATAATAATAATTGTATGCCTTTTCCATCTCCCGAATAGATTAAGGTGGTTATGTTCATTTGCAATCATAATTAAAATGAGTAAATATTAATAAGTTTGCTGGAGTATGCATTCAAAAAAAAAAAAAAAAAAAAAAGTCGTTTCCAAGTGGAAAGTGGAAGAATCAAAAAAGAAAAAAGTCAAAAAACTTTCTTGACTAAACTGATTCAAGGAGAACAACACTTGCCAAAAAAAGGAAGAGAGAGAGAGAGAGAGAGAGAGAGAGAGAGAGAGACGTCTTCGGAAGTTCGGAGTTTGAATTATTGTTAGCTGAGTGTGGGATATACAGTGTATATATATATATATATATATTACACTGTATATATACATATATATATATTATATATATATATATATATATATTATATATATATATACATATATATATATATATATATATATATTCTTATTTCTCTTTCTCTTGTTATTCTGAAATTTTTATAGTCTATATATGAAAGATTTATTTTAATGTTGTTATTTTTAAACATATCTTATAGTTTATTTCCTTATTTCCTTTCCTCACTGGGCTATTTTCCCTGTTGGAGCCCTTGGTGTCATAGCATGCTGCTTTTCCAACAAGGGTTGTACCTTAGCAAGTAATAAATAATAGTAATAATGATAATATACGCCATAAATGTGATCCAATTTGCTAACTATTGTTCCCAGCAAGTTTTTTTTTGGATGACATTGCAAGCCGCAAGGTCTATAGACCTTGGCAATCCCTATACCCATCTTCTCCCTAGCTGCGACCCACTACGGTCGACTATACTCGATTTTTTTTAATGAGACGCATTTGCACTGACTCACAGTGGTGCCCTTTTAGCTCGGAAAAGTTTCCTGCTCAGTTTCCTGCTCTCTGATTGGTTAGAATGATCTTGTCCAACCAATCAGCGATCAGGAAACTTTACCGAGCTAAAAGGGCACCCCTGCGAGTCGGTGCAAATCTGCCTCGCTAAAAAGCATGACTCTAGGTGTCTTGCTGACGATTCAGTATCTGCTCTTTAAGCTCGGAAAAGTTTCCTGCTCTCTGATTGGTTAGAATGATCTTGTCCAACCAATCAGCGACCAGGAGACTTTTCCGAGCTAAAGGGGCACCCGTGCTAGTCGGTGCAAATCTGCCTCGCTAAAAAGTATGACTATATGAGTCTTGCTCATGATTCAGTATCAACATCAACATTCCTCATTCCTCCATAAAAACTTGCTAATTGGAAGTGAATTATTAACAATTGGAGTAACTATATGAAGTATTTTTAGAATTGATATTACTTATATAAAGGATTTTATTTACCTGTGTCAGCACCAGCCTTGCCAACTTGCCAGCTGGGTTAGTTTAAAAATCCCTAAAAATCATGATAGAAAATCCTCAAAATAACACAAAAATCCCCATTTCCACAAATGTTTTTAAATCATGTAGGCTTTGCTAATATAAAAATTACTCACAATAATTCATGTAATTACAAGTAAACTAATTGCAACAATATGAAGGTTAACACATCTTTGTTTCTTCTTCATAGAAATTAGTACAGAATAACCCCCATCAGACATGCAAAATCCCCAAATCTAGGTATAAATTCCCATATATGGCAACACTGGTCAGCACCAATCGTTATTTTCACCAAGTTGACATGATTTCCTGAAGAAACTTTTTTTTTTTTTTTTTTTTTTTTTTTTTTGTTCAGACCATTATCGGAAGAAATATTTCTGGGTCTATATCTGTATGGTACTTCAGTGGCGAATTTCTATTATTTTTTCTCTTAATTGGTTATGTTCTTACGCCAGTGCGTCCTACTCGTTTTGTGGAATTGATCCAATGCCTGTCTTGTATTCCATTCACGTTGAGGCTGTGGATCAGTTCATTAATCTTGAAGGTTATTTTATACTTCTATACAACATAGCTTTTATGTCTCTCTGACTTACCTCTCTACTGGTGCGTATTTTACCACGTGATGTGTTTTTGTTTTTGTTGTTTTGTTTCCTATGTTTATTTGTTGCGTTCACCAGTGATTATATTTCTCTTAATTCTGTTTTTCTTTTATTCACTAATATGTATTCTATTTCGTGGAAGAATTCTCAGTTATTTAATGGCCTTTTTTTCAATGTATGTGTACATTTTGGGTAATTTACATATATAATAGAGAGAGAGAGAGAGAGAGAGAGAGAGAGAGAGAGAGAGAGATTGTTATGGCTAAAATAAAAAACAGAACAAGGGAGAGTGTGTGTGTAATATTGTTTGGCTAAAAACGAAATAACGAGAGAGAGAGAGAGAGAGAGAGAGAGAGAGAGAGAGAGAGAGATTGTTATGGCTAAAAACAAAACAGAACAAGGGAGAGAGAATTAATATTGTTGTTTGACTAAAAACGAAATAACGAGAGAGAGAGAGAGAGAGAGAGAGAGAGAGAGAGAGAGAGAGAAAGCTTGTTATGGCTAAAAACAAAACAGAAGGTACGTTCCTAGTAGTATTTCTCTTCACAGAAGAAATGATACTTCACCAAAGCAACGATTAATTAATGGTTTAATCATCTCTCTCTCTCTCTCTCTCTCTCTCTCTCTCTCTCTCTCTCATAAGGATTATATGATTGTAACAAAAATAGCAATAAAAAGTTTGTATTAATGTTATTGTTATAACTCTCTCTCTCTCTCTCTCTCTCTCTCTCTCTCTCTCTCTCTCTCTCATAAGAATAATATAATTGTAACAAAAATAGCAATAAAAAGTTTGTATTAATGTTATTGTTATTGTTATAAAATAAAAGCTCTCTCTCTCTCTCTCTCTCTCTCTCTCTCTCTCTCTCGCATAAGGATGATATAATTGTAACAAAAATAGCAATAAGCTCTTTGTACAAGTAATTTCCAAAAAAGAAAAATATTCTAAAATGCGTCATTTAAAAAAATAAATTATTCAAAATTTGACAATTTTGGGGGAAATAATCATTATTATAGAATGATGATGACATTCTTTCGTCATTTCGTACATAAAATATGATTAATATAATATAATGAAATAAGTCAGATCATGAATTTAAACTCAATTGATTAATGGCAGAAATAAAATATAATTTTATTAAAAGTGAATAAATGATAACAATTAAAAATGTAAAAATGTTTAATTATTTTAGAGACTAAACCATATGAATATTGAAAAGATAAAAACATTACATTTTTATGATAACGATTAAAAATGTAAAAATTTTCAATTTTAGAGACTAAACCATTACATTTTTATGATAACGATTAAAAATGTAAAAATGTTTAATTTTAGAGACTAAACCATATGAATAATGAAAATATAAGAACATTACATTTTTATGATAACGATTAAAAATGAAAAACTGTTAAATCTTAGAGTCTAAACCATATGAATAATGAAAAGATAAAAACATTTAATTTTTATTCCATTAATTAAGGAATTAACTTTATGAAACATAATTAATTTTTTACTAGTAATTAATTGTTGGTAATTCGTCTCATAAGATATTTATAGAATATTATATTTTGTATGTTTTACCTATTGTGATTATTATGTATTTTTTAAGAATTGAGAAAATTTACAGTTTTTGAAGTTTTTTTGATTTGTTAATAAGAAAAAATTGTCTCTTACGGAATTGGATGAATGTTAAAATGTAATTTTTATCTAGTCATTTTACTTAAACTTTGATTTTTATTTTTTTTATATATATGAGACAATTAAGGAATTAATTTTCAATCTTTATTCATATATTTTTTAGAATCGTGAAAATTTACCGTTTTTGGAGTGTTTTTGATATGTAAATCAAAGAAAACAAACAGCGTTGTCTTTTACGGACTTCAATGTATTAGTAGATTATTTTTCATTTTACTTAAACTTGGATTTTATCTTTTTTCATATATGAGACAAGTATCAAGTTATAATTTTTTTTTTTATCTTTTTATTCTTTTTTATAATTTCTAACCCATACTTCTCACTGTAGTTTTTGAAACTTTCATATACTGTAGAAATCATTCCATATTTATAGCGTGATTTCTATAGATCAACTTCGATGATTACCAGAAATTTTTCACTTCTTTGGAAGATAATCTAAAATCATTCATTTAATTCATTCTTACACAAACGCAAATACATGTGCAAATATTTATATATAGTTAGAGTTTTCTTGCTTGAGGGTACACTCGGGCACACTATTCGATCTAATTTCTCTTCCTTTCGTTTTGTTACAGTTTTTATAGTTTATATAGGAAATATTTATTTTTAATGTTACTGTTCTTAAATATTTTATTTTTCCTTGTTTCCTTTCCTCACTGGGCTATTTTCCCTAATTTCTCTTCCTTTCGTTTTGTTAAAGTTTTTATAGTTTATATAGGAAATATTTATTTCTAATGTTGTTACTGTTCTTAAATATTTTATTTTTCCTTGTTTCCTTTCCTCACTGGGCTATTTTCCCTAATTTCTCTTCCTTTTGTTTTGTTAAAGTTTTTATAGTTTATATAGGAAATATTTGTTTTTAATGTTACTGTTTCTAAATATTTTATTTTTCCTTGTTTCCTTTCCTCACTGGGCTATTTTCCCTGTTGGGGACCCTGGGTTTATAGCATCTTGCTTCTCCAACTAGGGTTGTAGCTTAGCTAATGATAATAATAATAATAATAATAATAATAATAATTTCTCTCCCTTTTGTTTTGCTAAAGTTTTTATAGTTTATATAGGAAATATTTATTTTTAATGTTGTTACTGCTCTTAAATATTTTATTTTCCTTGTTTCCTTTCCTCACTGGGCTATTTTCCCTGTTGGGGCCTGTGGGTTTATAGCATCTTGCTTTTCCAACTAGGGTTGTAGCTTGGCTAATAATAATAATAATAATAATAATAATGTCATACATACACTAAAAATTACGTTACAAGACCAATCGTGAACATTTGTTTATATATATTTATATAAATGCTATCTTTTAATGGGTGATTGAAACTAAGTATATTTCAATAACTTTTAATATATAAATCCACATATCTATCATTATATGATATATTCAAATATAAAAAAAAGACAATATAACAATATATATTTGCCATTATGGCATACATTTTGAAAGACTGACGTCTAGAGAAATTTACAACCGAAATCTCTTACAGAATCAGCTTCAAACCTTTACACCTTTTAAAGTGTAAGAAATTATTGCGTCATGACTATGTATATAGTGTCGTATACATTATGTACAGTTTATTTATGGGTGATTTGATACTTTAGGGGTTTGTGAAGATAAGGTATATGGCAGGGGAGAAAAAAAGGTAGTTAACCAAAAATCACTACGAATATTTAGGAGTAATCCAAAAAGAAAAAAAAATTAGTTTTCTTCAAATAATTTTCACTCACTCTGGAAGATGATTTCAATATCTTTATCATTTAAAAATTATTTAATTTCGCTATTAGATTTACCATTGACAACCTTTTTATTTCGCTAGATTTGCCATTTAAAATCTATTTCTTTTGCTATTTAATTCGTCATTTAAAACTATTTTATTTGGCTGTTAGATTTGCCACTTGAAAACTATTTTATTTCGCTAGATTTGCCACTTGAAAACTATTTTATTTCGCTAGGTTTGCCATTTAAATTCTATTTATTTTGCTATAAGATTGGCCATTGAAAAACTATTTTATTTCGGTATTAAATTTACCATTGGAAAACTATTTTATTTCGCTAGATTTGCCATTTAAAATCTATTTATTTTTGCCATAAGATTTGCCATTGAAAAACTATTTTATTTCGATATGAGATTTACCATTGGAAAACTATTTTATTTCGCTAGATTTGCCATTTAAAATCTATTTATTTTGCTATAAGATTGGCCATTGAAAAACTATTTTATTTCGGTATCAGTTTTACTATTGGAACACTATTTTATTTCGCCAGATTTGCCATTGAAAACCAGTTTCTTTCGCTATTAGATTTGCCATTGATAAATTATTTTATTTCGGTATTAGATATACAATTGGAAAACTATTTCATTTCGCTATTTTTGCCATTGAAAACCTACTCATTTCGCTATTAAATTTGCCATTGATAAACTATTTTATTTCGGTATTAGATATACAATTGATAAACTATTTTATTTCGGTATTGGATATACAATTGGAAAACTATTTCATTTCGCTATTTTTGCCATTGAAAACCTATTTATTTCGCTATTAAATTTGCCATTGAAAAACTATTTTCCCGCTCACTGTACTTTGCGATTGATTCCGTCGCCTTTCCCAAACTTTTGGCACTCAGTGCCAGGATATCGACACTAGCCGCGGTATTCTGTCGAATTTCATTTTTGTTATGATCGACTTGCCTGGGCGGAGAACTCTTCCTTCTCGTGACCTCAGGAGTCCTCCTCGAGCTCTTCCTGTCCACCGTCAGGTCAAGGGCTTTTTCCTCCGCCACTTCGGCTGTGTCACCGGCCATGACAAATATCACTTCTTTTTCCGAGGTCCCATTTTTATCCAAGTCGACAGTCACGTCGGGGGAGCTCGGCGCCTCGGGGAGTACCGGAATGCTATTTTGTAACTGGAAGAGCTGTAGGTCACAGCTCAAGCTCCTGTGGAGGTGGGCGAGGGTGGGATACGGCGCCAGTCTCTCCCGAAGGTCCAAACTTCTGTAGGGGGATGCAGACATTGTAGGTGGAGAGGGGACGTGGAGTTGTGACTGCAGAGCATTGTCGTGGGAGTGTTGGGCTTTATGCACGGCCAGAGTCCTGGCCTGGCAGAAGCCCTTGCTGCACACTTCACACTTGAAGGGCTTCTCCTTGCTGTGGATGTACTTGTGGTCCCTCAGGTGGTCCTGCCTCCTGAAGGCCTTCCCGCAGACGTCGCAAGGGAAGGGCCTCTCGTCGGTGTGGGTCCTCTCGTGGATCAACAGGTTGTAGCTCTTGGTGAACTCCCTTTGGCAATATTTACAGATGTATCTCTTCTTGGGGCGGCTCAGTCTGCCTGTTGGCGTGAGCAAGAGGCGACTGAGAGATACATTGCTTGCACCGATGCCACTGAGACTCGTCCTCCATGGCAAATGACCGAGAGTGCCATAACTCCTCAGAAATTCCATCACCCTCGGGTCCATTCCCACGGGAGGCGAGGAAGAAGAAGAAGATGAAGAAGACGACGACGGAGAAGAAGATGCTGGGGAGCTCGTCCTCGAGATGGCCGATGCAGACGAAGGAAAAAAACGGGAGAGACTGAAGGATATGGTGGGCGGTTGGCACTCGAGACATCAAACTGGCGAAGTGGTCTTTCTGTGCAGTGTTGGAGGATTGGTGAGCTGGTGGGGATGCACTCGTGGGTCCCAGGGGGGATAGGGAGGGGGAGGTGGAGGGGGGGGCACCAGGTCATCACTCGCTGTCCCAGAACATCTGCGGCGGGAAGATTCAATTTCATTAATCCGAGAAATAATTGAGTTTGTTTAGTCTGGTTTGCTTTTTCTCTACTTTAAAAACAAACATAATCATCTGGTGTCTTAAGGTCCACAGTAAATAAGAACTTCAATATAAAGGTGTCATTGAATAAAAACTTCAATATAAAGGTGTCATTGAATAAAAACCCCAATATAAAGGTGTCATTAAATAAAAAAAAGATTGAAAATTAGAAATGAATAAGACACTGGTAAAGAATGAGAGCAATAGAAACTGTTCGAAATATTGCTGAAGTATTTTCTCATCGTAATTTATTTCTAAGAAAAACGAAAAGCCAAAGAATTTTCAGTTAAATTTTTTTTTTTTTATTATGACTCACCTGTTGATTTGCTTCCGCTATCAGACGAACTATTATCCTTGGTCTCCGTTGGCAGTGGCGTCCCCATGGTACGTTTCTTCACTGGTATGATAACGGATAACAAAACTTCACTCCACTATCAAAATAACTTTTTTTTTTTCCAAAGTCCAAAGAACCATAAGTCTCACTAGCTGCGTCCGGACACCGAGACATCCACCGAATGACTGAGTTCCAAACGGCAGTTCCACTCGGATTATGATGTAAAGAAATAAAAAAAAAAAATTTTTTTTTTTTTTTTTTTTTAGGAGAAATAGTTGTTGGAGCTTCTTCCGAAGTCTTGTGAACTGTCTAGTGTGTGTATGTGTTTCTCGTGGGGAAGCGAGAGATGAACTACCCCACTACTGCAACGTTCTTCCCATAGTGTGCCCTCAGTAAATCTTGGGGCAGAGAGAGAGAGAGAGAGAGAGAGAGAGAGAGAGGAGAGACCTGTCGCCGCTGTGAGCTGCTCGTGACCCTCTCTCTCTCTCTCTCTCTCTCTCTCTCTCTCACGGGCACACCTTACGTGTCGTATGTTGAAATTTATTTATTTCCTTGCATGGGAATATTTTCACACGTGTGTTTGTGATTGTGTGGTGCGCCAGTGTTTTTATGTTCTTCATTGTTTATCCTTGCTTCGTTGAAATCTTTGTTTCTTTCGCTTTATTTATTTCATTTATTAAATCCCTATGGTTCCTTAACTAATAATTATATAAGTAGTCATATTTATCTTCATTATTCGTAAGATGTAAAATATATAAACAAAGCGTTTATTGACTGAAATACAACTAAGAAAGGTAAGTCATATGTTATTTCTCTAAACGTTTAAACTAATTCGCTCTACCTGAGAGCAAATGGAGCCTCCGCGGATGGACTAAAACGTCTTCAAAACATCCAAAATCCTTGTAACGCTCTCTCTCTCTCTCTCTCTCTCTCTCTCTCTCTCTCTCTCTCTCGGCGGATGGACTAAAACGTCTTCAAAACATCCAAAATCCTTGTAACGCTCTCTCTCTCTCTCTCTCTCTCTCTCTCTCTCTCACAGCCTTGCTACGTTATCACCCACACCAACACCAGCACTTTACAGAGAGCCAGCCATACCTGGAGAGTGGTGTGCGTGTGTGGCACGTGACGTCACTTAGCCTGCGCGCGCTGATTGGCTCATCCTGCCCTCGGGGTCAACCTTCCTTTTTCACGGCCCCAGAAGTGCCCTCAATAAGCCGTGTGTACATTATGCTCTCTTCGCAATTGCTCTTTTTGAGAAGCTGTGTGATAAAAGGCCGCTTCGGTGTTCGTTCTCGGGGACTTTTGTGAAATATGTTTGTTGATGTGTATACACACTCGTACCCAAATCATACCCAAATATATTTATATCCAGTATGTGTGTGTGCTATATATATATATATATAAATATATATATATATATATATATATAAATATATATATATATATATATATATATATATATATATATATATATATATATATATATATATATATGTATGTATGTATATATAGATACATATATATTTATATTTATATATAAAATATACATATATACCGTGTGTATGTATATTATATATATGTATATATATATATATATATATATATATATATATATATATGTATATATATAAGCAAACAATATAAATATATATATATATATATATATATATATATATATATATATATAAACAAACATATATATATATATATATATATAAACAATTATTTACTGGAATAGTATAATATAATAATAATAATAATGTTTATTGGACAAAAACATATTTACATACAAAATATTTACAAAAAAAGACTCGGTCCAAGCCCATGTGGAGCAGAGCTCTTCGGGCAATAATACAAATAAAATATCATCAATTAAAAAAAAATTATAAAAAGTAAAAATTTGATATAGATAAACTAAATGTACACATACATATACACAAGTATATACATATGCATACATATACACATACATATACACACATGTACATATATATATACATATACACATACACATATAAGTGAGATTTTTAGCCTAAAAAAATTGGAAATGTATATTCATATAATAAAGAAGGGCGGAATAATAAACAGTGCAAATTTTGAATTTAAACATTGATATGGTAGAAATGCTAGAATTGCAAATGTATACAAGCAATAAACAATATAAGAATTAAGAACATTATAGTGTGCATTAATGGTTAGGTCATGAAGAAATGTCTACTAATAAAACTTAGTACACAGATAATAACAGATTAGTATATGATTTTTTAAAGGATCGAATGCTAAGCAATGTCTTAAGATAAGCAGGCAGAGTATTCCATTGTTTAACTCCCTGATAAAGATAAAACTGTTCACATTTCTTTACACGTACGAAGGGAATCATCATATATACAATTCATTTAAATTAATTTTAATTGAACAATCCACTCGATAATTCCACGAACATTGATTACAGCTAAACAATAGTCGCCGTAGCAGTGGAGGCGATGACTTTTCTGTAGAATCCAGTGGGATATTATACTCCGGGCGGGCGCCTGACATAAGATAGCTCTTTGTTAAAGTAACGGGCAGGTAGTTGTGGGGTCGGGTGGTCTGCCCCCCTCTTCCCTGCCTCTCCTACACGCGCTCCCGGCCACCTCTTCCTCCCCCTTTAAGATTTGCATTGATGTTCGTTAAGGTTTTTTCCTTTTTTTTTGAGGGAAAATAGAAAATAAATAGAGATCATAATTACTGGTTTCTTATCTTCAGATCATGTTTGGGTTGATAATGAGAGAGAGAGAGAGAGAGAGAGAGAGAGAGAGAGAGAGAGAGAGAGATTTATATGTTAAAATATTGTACCATGTAACATTGTACATATTATAGCAGAGAGAGAGAGAGAGAGAGAGAGAGAGAGAGAGAGAGAGATATTTACATGTTTAAATAATATAGTAAAACATTGTCCATATTATGAGACCGAGAGAGATTTAAAATTATGAATATTTTATTGCATCAGTTTTTAGAGAACAAAGACTCAGAAATCTGGTCTCAACAAAAGAAAAGAAAAAAATCATTTGCTACCTTCTTCTTCTTCTTCTTCTTCTTCTTCTTCTTCTTGAATTTCACGTTCAGTTAATTGATGCTTTTGTTTACGTTAAGTAGGTTTTTATTAAGGTCAGTCTACTGAACTGGCAGTAAGTGGCCCAAGGTAATCTGCTCTGAAGTTTCATTGCTATTGGTATGACGGTATTTCTGTTTTTCTGTTTTTTTTTTTTTTTTTTTTTTTTCATTTCAAAGGTCACTTAAAACATTTAGATGATTGTAAAAAGTTCGATTTTTTTTTCATTCTGTTTCTGTTTCATTTTAAAGGTCACTTAAAACATTTAGATGATTGTAAAAAGTTCCTATTATTTTTTTTTTTTTTACTTTTTATAGTATTACAAACAGACTTTTCTCATTATTTTCTTCTATTTGACCTTTTCAATAATTATATTTATTTTCTTTTTTTTTAATCGGTGACTTTTATTCATGATTATAAATCAAATTTGAATATAAAATTATTTCTTTTTATTATTATTATTATTATTATTATTATTATTATTATTATTATTATTATTAGTATTATTATTATTACTACTACTTACTTAGCTACAACCCTAGTTGGAAAAGCAGGATACTATAAGCCCACGGGCCCCAACAGGGAAAATAGCCCAGTGCGGAGAAGAAATAAGAAAAAAATAAAATATTTTAAGAGTAACAACATTAAAATAAATATTCCCTATATAAACTATAAAAACTTTAACAAAACAAGAGGAAGAGAAATTAGATAGAATTCAAGTAAGAGAACTCTAACCCAAGACAGTGGAAGACCATGGTACAGAGGCTATGGCACTACCCAAGACTAGAGAACAATTGTTTGATTTTCGAGTGTTCTTTGAATTAACTTTTGTAATTTTCATTATGATAAATGATTTCAACAAATATAAAAATAGTATTCTTTTGAAGTGGGTGAGTGACCAATAATTCTATTTTCTGAATTAAATTCATTTATGATTTCTGGAATAAATTTGCAAGGGATTATCAGTAGTAATCAATTTTATATAGCATTTAATTTTTTTTTCGAAATTATTTATATAGAATTATATTTCAGAAAAATGTTTGCTTTGTATTTTTATGAAGAGTATTTATTTGTATAGAATTATATTTCAGAAAAATGTTTGCTTTGTATTAATTTTTATGAAGAGTATTTATTTATATAGAATTATATTTCAGAAATTTTTTGCTTTTTATGAATTTTTATGAAGAGTATTTATTTATATAGAATTATATTTCAGAAAAATTTTTGCTTTTTATGAATTTTTATGAAGAGTATTTATTTATATAGAACTATATTTCAGAAAAATTTTTGCTTCTTATTAATTTTTATGAAGAGTATTTATTTATATAGAATTATATTTCAGAAAAATTTTTGCTTTTTATTAATTTTTATGAAGAGTATTTATTTATATAGAATTATATTTCAGAAAAAATTTTTTGCTTTGTATTAATTTTTATGGAGAGTATTTTCAGGGAAATTGTAATTTCTTACTAGTATTTACCTGAAGTTTTATTTCCTGGAAAATATTTGCTTGGGATATTTTCCTTAAAGCATTTACAATGGACTCACGTTTTTCAAAAAAGTAGTAGCCTTGTTAGATATATTTTATAAATTTATTGATGTGTGGGATTATATATATATATATGTTGACGGAATTAATATACCGTATCTTAGAAGAGAGTAAATTTAGATTCGAAAGTGTAACTTAATGTTCAATAGAAGTTCAATAGCAGTTAGTAAGTAAACCATGAAATAAGGATACAATTCCTAGTATGTATGTGCTTGCGTGTCTTCAATTGCCATGCATCTTCAAACATTTTATTTGTGTGTGTGTGTGTGTGTGTGTGTGTGTGTGTAACGCATGTCCTCGATAGCGGCTTCTCTTAAGTTCTCTCCGTTTATCGTTTTCCTTGAACTAAAAAAAAAAAAAACGTTTAAATGAATGGTCTCACAGCATCATCCTTGGTTCTTGCATCATCCCCAATCCCCCCTCTCTTATCCAGGATCTCAAAACAGCAGCAGTTCCTCATCGAACAATTTCCGTTTAGGTACACAAGAGGAGATAACAGAAAAAGAAAAAAAAAAAGATTATGCTAAGCACCTCATTGTGACATCCTTCTTTCCCAGGCCTGGAGTGATCTTGAAAGAGGCTCCCTGAAGACAGCCACGAGAGACGATCCATCCAAAAGGTCTGAATGCCCTTGGGAAGCAGTGCCATCGCCGTCCATCCGTGCCAGGCGGGATGGCACGTTATTGCCCCAGCTAACCTTTTACAAGACGTGGTAGTGCAACCTTTTAACCTGAGATATTTCCGCTTGGATCTCTGCAGGTCGCTGTGAGCCGTCGCGTTCCATTCACGAACTCATCCATTAATTGCTACGCCCGTGTTCAAGCCCCCGCGCGGGTGTGGGCGTGGGAATTAAAAAAGAGGTGCTGGGCAGGGTGATGCTTCGAGTGTGAACGTAGCCACGAGACGATACCAAGGAGTTGATGTTGGCTGGCACTAAAGGAGATTCACATGGGGGGAGAGACAGAGAAGTAGTTAGATAGTTATCTCTCTCTCTCTCTCTCTCTCTCTCTCTCTCTCTCTCTCTCTCTGTGTGTGTGTGTGTAGTCGACTAGTCAGCTATCTCATTTTTTCTACTTTGTAAGTAAAAAAAATTTAAAGACTTACAGTCTCTCTCTCTCTCTCTCTCTCTCTCTCTCTCTCTCTCTCTCTCTCTCTCTCTCTCTCTCTCTCTCTCTCTCTCCCAAGAATAAGCTAAACAAGATCATAAAAACTCTCTAAACGTTTAAACTAATTCGCTCTACCCAAGAGCAAATGGAGCCTCCGCGGATGGACTAAAACGTCTTCAAGACATCCAAAATCCTCGTAACGCCCTCTCTCTCTCTCTCTCTCCCCTCTCTCTCTCTCTCTCTCTCTCTCTCTCTCTCTCTCTCTCTCTCTCTCTCTCTCCCCAAGTCATTCTTCTCCTTTGTGGCAAAAAAGATAAAGAGAGAGCCCCCTTGGTTCAGTGGCTAGACAAAGCAAGATTGACTACGATGGATATCTCGATTATCCAATCAGGGCTCCGGTTCCCATGAACTCCTCTTAGGCCAGTGTTTTACTGGAAGGGGTTTTCTCCCGCCGTTGTATATTGTTATTTTTTACTTATGAATATTCAAGTGACTTTCGTAACGTCTTGTTATTCTTGTAAACACGCCTTGCGATCGGTTAATTACTCTGGCGCGCATGCGCTCCGTGCGCTTCTAATGTCTGCATTTGAGATGTCACGTTCAGATAGAATTGCTCACGTTTTAAATACCGGTGATGGATGGCACCTGGAGGTGTTACCCCTTCAAGGGTTTTCAGAGAGTTTCTTTGGGGTGAAGTTGCTAGCCCCACGTCCTTATCCAGATGATGTCTGGGCGTTACCCTTCAAGGGTTTTCAGAGAGTTTCTCTTGGGGTGAAGTTGCTAGCCCCCACGTCCTTATCCAGATGATGTCTGGGCGTTACCCTTCAAGGGTTTTCAGAGAGTTTGTTTGGGGTGAAGTTGCTAGCCCCACGCCCTTATGCAGATGATGTCTGGGTGTTACCCTTCAAGGGTTTTCAGAGAGTTTCTCTTGGGGTGAAGTTGCTAGCCCCCACGTCCTTATCCAGATGATGTCTGGGCGTTACCCTTCAAGGGTTTTCAGAGAGTTTGTTTGGGGTGAAGTTGCTAGCCCCACGCCCTTATGCAGATGATGTCTGGGTGTTACCCTTCAAGGGTTTTCAGAGAGTTTCTCTTGGGGTGAAGTTGCTAGCCCCCACGTCCTTATCCAGATGATGTCTGGGCGTTACCCTTCAAGGGTTTTCAGAGAGTTTGTTTGGGGTGAAGTTGCTAGCCCCACGCCCTTATGCAGATGATGTCTGGGTGTTACCCTTCAAGGGTTTTCAGAGAGTTTCTCTTGGGGTGAAGTTGCTAGCCCCCACGTCCTTATCCAGATGATGTCTGGGCGTTACCCAGAGAGTTTCTCTTGGGGTGAAGTTGCTAGCCCCCACGTCCTTATCCAGATGATGTCTGGGCGTTACCCTTCAAGGGTTTTCAGAGAGTTTCTCTTGGGGTGAAGTTGCTAGCCCCCACGTCC
>NC_090760.1:7629036-7630944 GCF_036898095.1 Palaemon carinicauda | reverse complement strand
ATGACGACATACTAAATCAGCGTGATTTAAAAGTACAGCAATGACGACATACTAATTCGCGTGATTTAAAGTACAGCAATGACGAAATACTAAATCACGTAATTTAAAGTACAGCAATGACGACATACTAAACCGGGTGATTTAAAAGTACAGCAATGACGACATACTAAACCGCGTGATTTAAAAGTACAGCAATGACGACATACTAAATCACGTGTTTTAAAGTACAGCAATGATGACATACTAAATCACGTGATTTAAAAGTACAGCAATGATGACATACTAAATCAAGTGATTTAAAGTACAGCAATGACGACATACTAAATCACGTGATTTAAAAGTACAGCAATGACGACATACTAAATCGCGTGATTTAAAAGTACAGCAATGACGACATACTAAATCGCATGATTTAAAGTACAGCAATGATGACATACTAAATCACGTGATTTAAAAGTACAGCAATGATGACATACTAAATCAAGTGATTTATAGTACAGCAATGACGACATACTAAATCGCATGATTTAAAGTACAGCAATGACGACATACTAAATCGCGTGATTTAAAAGTACAGCAATGACGACATACTAAATCGCATGATTTAAAGTACAGCAATGATGACATACTAAATCGCGTGATTTAAAGTACAACAATGACGACATACTAAACCACGTGATTTAAAAGTACAGCAATGACGACATACTAAACCACGTGATTTAAAAGTACAGCAATGACGACATACTAAATCGCGTGATTTAAAGTACAGCAATAACGACATACTAAAACCGCGTGATTTAAATTATCGGTAAGTTTGCTTACCGTACACCTGAAGCTTTGGTGTATAAAAAAGCCTATAATGGTATCCTCATTTATAATGGTATACAGAAGACGGCAAAGGTAAGCCTTTTTAAAATGATATACATAAGCAATTTAATCACTGTAACTTAGGCTATTTAATTCATCTTATACTTCGCATGCGACTTTAATTGGCATTAAGAGTATTTAGATGTAATTCATATGCTAATTATTGGCGTGCATTTAATAGGCTCAGAGCAATGACTGAAAAGAGTATTAATTATATTTTCAATCTGGAAATAATTTTTTAATTAATACTGGGTACTTTGGTATGGCATACAGAAAACAATATTTTTCAAGAATAAAAAACCATTTTGATAAATCATACACACACACACACATATAAATATATATATATATATATATATATATATATATATATATATATATATATATATATATATTTATATATATATACATATAATAAATATACATATATAATACACACACACACACACACATATATATATATATATATATATATATATATATATATATATATATATATATAAATATATATATACATATACATATATATATAATATATATATATACAGTATATATATATATATCTATATATATACAGTATATATATATCTATATATATATCTATATATATATATCTATATATATATATATATATATATATATATATATATATATATATATATATATATATATATATATATATATACATTGTGTGTGAATGAGAGAGAGAGAGAGAGAGAGAGAGAGAGAGAGAGAGGAGAGAGAGAGAGAGAGAGAGAATGGAAAATGAAGCTAACAATCAAATTCCATCTGATACACAAACACCCTTTTCTACAAACTTCTGTCTATAAAGATTCTTACTTTACGGACACACGTGCAGGGTGTATTTTGAAGGACGTCTAATATTGTGGTTTCTTGAATTGAATTTAATAGTGTCTTAAAAAGGAATGATATCATTTCATTACAAATGAGCAAACAGAATATGTCTGCTTAGCAAATTTCTCCCAAAATAATTTACTTTGATGGAAAAATGGAAAAACCTAAAAAATTGAATTTTAAAAG
>NC_090760.1:7606536-7619036 GCF_036898095.1 Palaemon carinicauda | reverse complement strand
AGAGACATAATAAATTAGTAGAAACCAAGGTTTGTTTCCATATCGAGAGAGACATAATAGGAGAAACCAAGGTTTGTTTCCATATCGAGAGAGACATAATAGGAGAAACCAAGGTTTGTTTCCATATCGAGAGAGACATAATAAATTAGTAGAAACCAAGGTTTGTTTCCATATCGAGAGAGACATAATAAATTAGTAGAAACCAAGGTTTGTTTCCATATCGAGAGAGACATAATAAATTAGTAGAAACCAAGGTTTGTTTCCATATCGAGAGAGACATAATAGGAGAAACCAAGGTTTGTTTCCATATCGAGAGAGACATAATAATAGGAGAAACCAAGGTTTGTTTCCATATCGAGAGAGACATAATAAATTAGTAGAAACCAAGGTTTGTTTCCATATCGAGAGAGACATAATAAATTAGTAGAAACCAAGGTTTGTTTCCATATCGAGAGAGACATAATAGGAGAAACCAAGGTTTGTTTCCATATCGAGAGAGACATAATAGGAGAAACCAAGGTTTGTTTCCATATCGAGAGAGACATAATAAATTAGTAGAAACCAAGGTTTGTTTCCATATCGAGAGAGACATAATAAATTAGTAGAAACCAAGGTTTGTTTCCATATCGAGAGAGACATAATAGGAGAAACCAAGGTTTGTTTCCATATCGAGAGAGACATAAATAGGAGAAACCAAGGTTTGTTTCCATATCGAGAGAGACATAATAAATTAGTAGAAACCAAGGTTTGTTTCCATATCGAGAGAGACATAATAAATTAGTAGAAACCAAGGTTTGTTTCCATATCGAGAGAGACATAATAAATTAGTAGAAACCAAGGTTTGTTTCCATATCGAGAGAGACATAATAAATTAGTAGAAACCAAGGTTTGTTTCCATATCGAGAGAGACATAATAGTAGAAACCAAGGTTTGTTTCCATATCGAGAGAGACATAATAGGAGAAACCAAGGTTTGTTTCCATATCGAGAGAGACATAATAAATTAGTAGAAACCAAGGTTTGTTTCCATATCGAGAGAGACATAATAGGAGAAACCAAGGTTTGTTTCCATATCGAGAGAGACATAATAGGAGAAACCAAGGTTTGTTTCCATATCGAGAGAGACATAATAGGAGAAACCAAGGTTTGTTTCCATATCGAGAGAGACATAATAAATTAGTAGAAACCAAGGTTTGTTTCCATATCGAGAGAGACATAATAAATTAGTAGAAACCAAGGTTTGTTTCCATATCGAGAGAGACATAATAAATTAGTAGAAACCAAGGTTTGTTTCCATATCGAGAGAGACATAATAAATTAGTAGAAACCAAGGTTTGTTTCCATATCGAGAGAGACATAATAAATTAGTAGAAACCAAGGTTTGTTTCCATATCGAGAGAGACATAATAAATTAGTAGAAACCAAGGTTTGTTTCCATATCGAGAGAGACATAATAGTAGAAACCAAGGTTTGTTTCCATATCGAGAGAGACATAATAGGAGAAACCAAGGTTTGTTTCCATATCGAGAGAGACATAATAAATAGTAGAAACCAAGGTTTGTTTCCATATCGAGAGAGACATAATAGGAGAAACCAAGGTTTGTTTCCATATCGAGAGAGACATAATAGGAGAAACCAAGGTTTGTTTCCATATCGAGAGAGACATAATAGGAGAAACCAAGGTTTGTTTCCATATCGAGAGAGACATAATAGGAGAAACCAAGGTTTGTTTCCATATCGAGAGAGACATAATAAATTAGTAGAAACCAAGGTTTGTTTCCATATCGAGAGAGACATAATAGGAGAAACCAAGGTTTGTTTCCATATCGAGAGAGACATAATAAATTAGTAGAAACCAAGGTTTGTTTCCATATCGAGAGAGACATAATAGGAGAAACCAAGGTTTGTTTCCATATCGAGAGAGACATAATAGGAGAAACCAAGGTTTGTTTCCATATCGAGAGAGACATAATAAATTAGTAGAAACCAAGGTTTGTTTCCATATCGAGAGAGACATAATAGGAGAAACCAAGGTTTGTTTCCATATCGAGAGAGACATAATAAATTAGTAGAAACCAAGGTTTGTTTCCATATCGAGAGAGACATAATAGGAGAAACCAAGGTTTGTTTCCATATCGAGAGAGACATAATAGGAGAAACCAAGGTTTGTTTCCATATCGAGAGAGACATAATAGGAGAAACCAAGGTTTGTTTCCATATCGAGAGAGACATAATAAATTAGTAGAAACCAAGGTTTGTTTCCATATCGAGAGAGACATAATAGGAGAAACCAAGGTTTGTTTCCATATCGAGAGAGACATAATAAATTAGTAGAAACCAAGGTTTGTTTCCATATCGAGAGACATAATAAATTAGTAGAAACCAAGGTTTGTTTCCATATCGAGAGAGACATAATAGGAGAAACCAAGGTTTGTTTCCATATCGAGAGAGACATAATAGGAGAAACCAAGGTTTGTTTCCATATCGAGAGAGACATAATAAATTAGTAGAAACCAAGGTTTGTTTCCATATCGAGAGAGACATAATAAATTAGTAGAAACCAAGGTTTGTTTCCATATCGAGAGAGACATAATAAATTAGTAGAAACCAAGGTTTGTTTCCATATCGAGAGAGACATAATAGGAGAAACCAAGGTTTGTTTCCATATCGAGAGAGACATAATAAATTAGTAGAAACCAAGGTTTGTTTCCATATCGAGAGAGACATAATAAATTAGTAGAAACCAAGGTTTGTTTCCATATCGAGAGAGACATAATAGGAGAAACCAAGGTTTGTTTCCATATCGAGAGAGACATAATAGGAGAAACCAAGGTTTGTTTCCATATCGAGAGAGACATAATAAATTAGTAGAAACCAAGGTTTGTTTCCATATCGAGAGAGACATAATAAATTAGTAGAAACCAAGGTTATTTCCATATCGAGAGAGACATAATAGGAGAAACCAAGGTTTGTTTCCATATCGAGAGAGACATAATAAATTAGTAGAAACCAAGGTTTGTTTCCATATCGAGAGAGACATAATAAATTAGTAGAAACCAAGGTTTGTTTCCATATCGAGAGAGACATAATAAATTAGTAGAAACCAAGGTTTGTTTCCATATCGAGAGAGACATAATAAATTAGTAGAAACCAAGGTTTGTTTCCATATCGAGAGAGACATAATAAATTAGTAGAAACCAAGGTTTGTTTCCATATCGAGAGAGACATAATAGGAGAAACCAAGGTTTGTTTCCATATCGAGAGAGACATAATAGTAGAAACCAAGGTTTGTTTCCATATCGAGAGACATAATAAATTAGTAGAAACATGGGTTTGTTTCCATATCGAGAGAGACATAATAGGAGAAACCAAGGTTTGTTTCCATATCGAGAGAGACATAATAAATTAGTAGAAACCAAGGTTTGTTTCCATATCGAGAGAGACATAATAGGAGAAACCAAGGTTTGTTTCCATATCGAGAGAGACATAATAGTAGAAACCAAGGTTTGTTTCCATATCGAGAGAGACATAATAAATTAGTAGAAACCAAGGTTTGTTTCCATATCGAGAGAGACATAATAGGAGAAACCAAGGTTTGTTTCCATATCGAGAGAGACATAATAAATTAGTAGAAACCAAGGTTTGTTTCCATATCGAGAGAGACATAATAGGAGAAACCAAGGTTTGTTTCCATATCGAGAGAGACATAATAGTAGAAACCAAGGTTTGTTTCCATATCGAGAGAGACATAATAAATTAGTAGAAACATGGGTTTGTTTCCATATCGAGAGAGACATAATAGGAGAAACCAAGGTTTGTTTCCATATCGAGAGAGACATAATAAATTAGTAGAAACCAAGGTTTGTTTCCATATCGAGAGAGACATAATAGGAGAAACCAAGGTTTGTTTCCATATCGAGAGAGACATAATAGTAGAAACCAAGGTTTGTTTCCATATCGAGAGAGACATAATAAATTAGTAGAAACCAAGGTTTGTTTCCATATCGAGAGAGACATAATAGGAGAAACCAAGGTTTGTTTCCATATCGAGAGAGACATAATAAATTAGTAGAAACCAAGGTTTGTTTCCATATCGAGAGAGACATAATAGGAGAAACCAAGGTTTGTTTCCATATCGAGAGAGACATAATAGTAGAAACCAAGGTTTGTTTCCATATCGAGAGAGACATAATAGTAGAAACCAAGGTTTGTTTCCATATCGAGAGAGACATAATAAATTAGTAGAAACCAAGGTTTGTTTCCATATCGAGAGAGACATAATAGGAGAAACCAAGGTTTGTTTCCATATCGAGAGAGACATAATAGTAGAAACCAAGGTTTGTTTCCATATCGAGAGAGACATAATAAATTAGTAGAAACCAAGGTTTGTTTCCATATCGAGAGACACATAATAAATTAGTAGAAACCAAGGTTTGTTTCCATATCGAGAGAGACATAATAAATTAGTAGAAACCAAGGTTTGTTTCCATATCGAGAGAGACATAATAGGAGAAACCAAGGTTTGTTTCCATATCGAGAGAGACATAATAGTAAAAACCAAGGTTTGTTTCCATATCGAGAGAGACATAATAAATTAGTAGAAACCAAGGTTTGTTTCCATATCGAGAGAGACATAATAGGAGAAACCAAGGTTTGTTTCCATATCGAGAGAGACATAATAAATTAGTAGAAACCAAGGTTTGTTTCCATATCGAGAGAGACATAATAGGAGAAACCAAGGTTTGTTTCCATATCGAGAGACATAATAGTAGAAACCAAGGTTTGTTTCCATATCGAGAGAGACAATTCTCCAATGTAGTAGAAACCAAGGTTTGTTTCCATATCGAGAGAGACATAATCATAAAGCCGGGTTTAAACTGAAAGATTTGAAAGACGAAGGGGAAAGAACGAACAATTTTAGTATAAATACGGGTTTCAATGGAAAGCTTTGAAAAAACGAAGGGAAATGAATGAAAATAGTAATCGTGAATACGGTTTTCAACTAGAAGTTTTCAATGGAAAGCTTTGAAAAACGAAGGGAAATGAATGAAAATAGTAATCGCAAATACAGTTTTCAACTGGAAGTTTTCAATGGAAAGCTTTGAAAAACGAAGGGAAATGAATGAAAATAGTAATAGTAAATATGGTTTTCAATGGAAAGCTTTGAAAAACGAAGGGAAATGAATGAAAATAGCAATCGCAAATACGGTTTCCAACTGGAAGTTTTCAATGGAAAGCTTTGAAAGACGAAAAATTCATCATGATTACGATTTCCAATGGACATATTTGAAAGACGGAAGGAAATAAACTAAAAATTAATCATAAATGCAGTTTTCAACTGAAAGCTTTGAAAGACGGAAGGAAATGAACTAAAAATGAATCATAAATGCAGTTTTCAACTTAGAGCTTTGAAAAACGGAAGGAAATGAACTAAAAATGAATCATAAATGCAGTTTTCAACTGAAAGCTTTGAAAGACGGAAGGAAATGAACTAAAAATGAATCATAAATGCAGTTTTCAACTGAAAGCTTTGAAAGACGGAAGGAAATGAACTAAAAATTAATCATAAATGCAGTTTTCAACTGAAAGCTTTTAAACACGATTTTTTTTTTTAAACCTAAGGTGCCCAGGACATCCAAATTTTCAATGGATTTGCAGTTTCCCTTCATAAAGAAGAAATAACAATAGCAATAAATTAAATTATCATTACTATCTAAATTACAACCCTAATTGGAAAAGCTGGATGCTATAAGCCCAAGGGCTCCAACAAGGAAAAATAGCCCAGTGAGGAAAGGTAACAAATAAACTACAAGAGATAGTAATGAATAATTATTACAAAATATTTTAAGAACAGCAACATCATTAAAGTAGATATATCACATATAATCTGTAATAACTTAAAAAAAAAAAAAGAGGAATATACTTTAGTAAATATGATATTTTCAAATGTCCTATCTTTCGTGTGTTTAGACTTTCCTTTTGGTTGGCCCCAAGGTCCCATTAAAGGACCTATGTTGGCCCCTTCCTTAAGTATTACAGCTCGTTTTGAGGGTATGGACACTTGGTTAAAAGCATTGGGATAAGTCAATAAATGTTCAAACTAATATTAAAAATGTTCATTCAACGACCTTGAAAAGGAAAAAGGAACGAAAACATAATGATAATGAAATACATCTGGTCAGTTGTCTCACGTGAAAGCATCTCACCCGAGACCTTGGAGACAATCAGAAAAAACCACTTGATTTTGGATTCTAGAGGCATAATATATAAAAGATGGATCGAAGCTCCTCAAGTTAACGTGATCACCATATTACGTGGCTCACTGTCGAACCAGAATGATCTACTTATTCGTAATAACGAGGAGGCGAATGAATATCAGGAGATGATTATACGAAACCCGTTCAGTTCTTGTATATATACTCAGCTGAATTCAACTAGAGGAATATATGAAACTCGTCCAGTTCTTGTATATATACTCAGCTGAATTCAACTAGAGGAATATATGAAACTCGTTCAGTTCTTGTATATATACTCAGCTGAATTCAACTAGAGGAATATATGAAACTCGTTCAGTTCTTGTATATATACTCACAGCTGAATTCAACTAGAGGAATATATGAAACTCGTCCAGTTCTTGTATATATACTCAGCTGAATTCAACTAGAGGAATATATGAAACTCGTTCAGTTCTTGTATATATATATACTCACAGCTGAATTCAACTATTATCATTAATTCCCCCCTCAAAAATTAGAAATAAAATATATCACTAATTCAGTCACGGATTAAAATTAAAAAAAAAAAAAAAAAAAAAAACTAGGATGAATTTACAATTTCAGGCAACCATTTTTTTAATTAGATTTAAAGGACACAATTGTGTTGAATATTCAGTTCTTGTATATATATACTCACAGCTGAATTCAACAATTATGATTAATTTCCCCCTTAAAAATTAGAAATAAAATATATTACTAATTCAGTCATGGATTAAAATTTAAAAAAAAAACTAGGATGAATTTACAATTTCAGGCAACCAATATGAAACTCGTTCAGTTCTTATATATATACTCACAGCTGAATTCAACTATTATAATTAATTTCCTCCCTTAAAAATTAGAAATAAAATATATTACTAATTCAGTCACGGATTAAAATTAAAAAAAAAAACTAGGATGAATTTACAATTTCAGGCAACCATTTTTTTTTTTTTTTTTGGCATTAGATTTAAAAGACAATCGTGTTGCCATCAATGAAGCAGTTTTACAGGAAGAACTTGGGAACACGCCACGTCTTAATGTCAACAACTTGGAGCAGAACACGGTTTTGGGCGTAACGTCACAGGAGCAGAAATGAGATTTAAGACCACGATTGAACCTAACAAACCTAACTTAACTTCCTAATAACAACTTGAGAATCTAAAAGAACTTTAAAAATTTATGATTTAGAATATGCTTTTGGAAGTCTCAAACAACGAAGTCTTCAAGGCAGTATATAGTTTGAGAAACTACATATCTAAATTATGATATTCTACGATTTTGCTGACTATGTAATATGGGGCGTGGTTTCAAGGCCCTTCGTGTAATCCAGATACAGAGAGGAGTAAAATGGACAAGCGGGATTTTAAACCTGATATTTTAGCAAATAAACCTATACAACAACAGATATTATTATTATAATTATTATTATTATTATTATTATTTACTGAGCTACATCTGTTTGACGCTGTTACTGTTTTTAGAATGATATATTGTTAATTTATTCTCATCATTTATTTATTTCCTTATTTCCTTTCCTCACTGGGCTATTTTTCCCTGCTGGAGCCCTTGGGCTTATAGCATCTTGCTTTTCCAACTAGGGTTGTAGCTTGGCTAATAATAATAATAATAATAATAATAATAATAATAATAATAATCCCTTGTTGAAAAAGCAGCATGCTATAAGCCCAAGGGCTCCAATAGGAAAAATAGCCCAGTAAGGAAAGGAAACAAATAGAGTAGTGTGCCCTCAAGCAAGAGAACTCTAATCTAAAACAGAGGAAGGACATGGCACAAAGGCTATGGCACTACGCAAGACTTAAGAACAATGGTTTCATTTTGGAGTATCCTTCACTTAGAAGAGCTGCTTACCAAAGCTAAAGTCTCTCTTCTACCATTACCAAGCGGAAAGTAGCCACTGATCAATTACAATGAGTCGTAACCAGAGGGTTTCAATGTAGTACTATCTGGAAAGCCAAAGGACCCAATAATTCCTTCACAGTAGTATCTCAACGGGTGGAATTATAACTCTGACGCCATTTTGATCCCAAACTGTGGCAACAAAATAAAATAATTAAACTATGTCTTGAGATTTTGAGGATATATACCTTCAAATAGTTATACAGGTATATAAAGCGTGAGAAGAATTGTTATACTGACATTTGGATATATCAAAATTATCATCATCTTCATCATCATCACCTACGCCTCTTGACGCAAAGGTCCTCTATTAAATTTCGCCAGTCGTCTCTATCTTGAGCTTTTTAATTCGATACTTCTACACTCATCATTTCCCACTTCACGCCCAAGGGCTCCAACAGGAAAAATAGCCCAGTGAGGAAAGGAAAAAAAAGAATAGTGTACCTTCAAGCAAGAGATCTCTGACCCAAGGCAGTGGAAAACCATGGCACAGAGGCCATGGCACTACCCAGTGAGGAAAGGAAACCAGGAAAAATAAAATATTTTAAGAACAATAACAACCTTAAAATAAATATTTCCTATATAACCTATAAAAACTTTAACAGAACAAAACAAGAAATGAAATAAAATAGAGTACTCGAGTGTACCCTCAAGCAAGAGATCTCTGACCCAAGGCAGTGGAAAACCATGGCACAGAGGCCATGGCACTACCCAAGACTAGAGAACAACGGTTTGATTTTGGAGTGTCCTTCTCTTAGAAGAGCTGCTTACCATAGCTATAGAGTCTCTTCTACTCTTACCAAGAGGAAAGTAGCCACTGGACAATTACAGTGCAGTAGTTAACCACTAGAGTGAAGAATAATTTCTTGATATTTTCAGTGTTGTCAAGTGTAAGAGGAAAGAGTAGAATGTGTATGTGTCGACAAAGTTGAAATTAGCCGTAACCAGAGAGAGAGGGATCTAATATAGTACTGTCAGGCCAGTCAAAGGACCCAATAACTCTAGCGGTAGAGAATTTCAGGGACCGCATTTGACCTCAGACCATCGCTCTTAAATATAACCAGTTTTAATTGTGTACCAACTTGCTGTAATAAAATGAGCTCAGGCCTACTAAGCTCATAAGAATTTCCCAATATTACGAAACCGATTCCCTGTGACACTATCTCTTTCAAGGAAAATATATTTATTTATATATATATATATATATATATATATATATATATATATATATATATATATATATATATATATATATATAGATATATAGATATATATATATATACACACAGACATATATATATATATATATATATATATATATATATATATATATACATATAAAATAACTAGTCACGCTACACCCCTGGTTAGACAAGCAGAATTCTTCAAGGCCAAGGGTTTCAACAGGGAGAGTAACCCGGTCAGGAAAGGGAATAGCAAACAAACTATAAATTATATTAGTGAAAAAAAAAACCTTAAGGTCAGTTTAAGCGTTAAAATAATTATTCATGTGTAAACAATTAAACGAGACATTTCATCCTGCTCGGCAATAAAAGATTTACAAAATATTTGAACTTTTGGAAGTTCCACCGATTTTACAAAAAAAGTTTGAACTTTTGGAAGTTCCACAGATTTTACAAAAAAGTTTGAACTTTTGGAAGTTCCACCGATTTTAAAAAATTTTGAACTTTTGGAAGGTCCACCGATTTTACAAAAAAAGTTTGAACTTTTGGAAGCTCCACCGATTTTACAAAAAAGTTTGAACTTTTGGAAGTTCCACCGATTTTACAAAAAAGTTTGAACTTTTGGAAGTTCCACCGATTTTACAAAAAAGTTTGAACTTTTGGAAGTGCCACCGATTCAACTGTATGATTATGAAGATCATTTTCCAATCTAAATCTGGTCACGTATGGTATTAAACTTTTAGAATACTCTGTAGTATTGAACCTCATGATGGAGGAGTCATGATTGTAAGAGATAGCCGCACA
Source organism: Palaemon carinicauda (assembly GCF_036898095.1). Lineage (NCBI taxonomy): Eukaryota > Metazoa > Arthropoda > Malacostraca > Decapoda > Palaemonidae > Palaemon > Palaemon carinicauda. Next base: position 7,608,875 of record NC_090760.1, on the reverse strand, counting down.
ATTAGTACAACGTACAGGATGGTACAGTCAGGGAAGATCCGAGTACAGGATGGTACAGTCAGGGAAGATCCAAGTACAGGATGGTACAGTCAGGGAAGATCCGAGTACAGGATGGTGCAGTCAGGGAAGATCCGAGTACAGGATGGTACAGTCAGGGAAGATCCGAGTATAGGATGGTACAGTCAGGGAAGATCCGAGTACAGGATGGTACAGTCAGGGAAGATCCGAGTACAGGATGGTGTAGTCTGGGAAGATCCGAGTACAGGATGGAACAGTCAGGGAAGATCCGAGTATAGGATGGTGAAGTCAGGGAAGATCCGAGTACAGGATGGTGAAGTCAGGGAAGATCCGAGTACAGGATGGTGAAGTCAGGGAAGATCCGAGTACAGGATGGTGAAGTCAGGGAAGATCCGAGTACAGGATGGTGTAGTATGGGAAGATCCGAGTACAGGATGGTGTAGTCAGGGAAGATCCGAGTACAGGATGGTACAGTCAGGGAAGATCCGAGTACAGGATGGTACAGTCAGGGAAGATCCGAGTACAGGATGGTGAAGTCAGGGAAGATCCGAGTACAGGATGGTGAAGTCAGGGAAGATCCGAGTACAGGATGGTGCAGTCAGGGCAGATCCGAGTACAGGATGGTGCAGTCAGGGCAGATCCGAGTACAGGATGGTGCAGTCAGGGCAGATCCGAGTACAGGATGGTGAAGTCAGGGAAGATCCGAGTACAGGATGGTGCAGTCAGGGAAGATCCGAGTACAGGATGGTGAAGTCAGGGAAGATCCGAGTACAGGATGGTGAAGTCAGGGCAGATCCGAGTACAGGATGGTGAAGTCAGGGCAGATCCGAGTACAGGATGGTGCAGTCAGGGCAGATCCGAGTACAGGATGGAACAGTCAGGGAAGATCCGAGTACAGGATGGTGAAGTCAGGGAAGATCCGAGTACAGGATGGTGAAGTCAGGGAAGATCCGAGTACAGGATGGTACAGTCAGGGAAGATCCGAGTACAGGATGGTGCAGTCAGGGCAGATCCGAGTACAGGATGGTACAGTCAGGGCAGATCCGAGTACAGGATGGTGCAGTCAGGGAAGATCCGAGTACAGGATGGTGCAGTCAGGGAAGATCCAAGTACAGGATGGTACAGTCAGGGAAGATCAGAGTACAGGATGGTGAAGTCAGGGAAGATCCGAGTACAGGATGGTACAGTCAGGGAAGATCCGAGTACAGGATGGTGCAGTCAGGGCAGATCCGAGTACAGGATGGTGAAGTCAGGGAAGATCCGAGTACAGGATGGTGAAGTCAGGGAAGATCCGAGTACAGGATGGTGAAGTCAGGGAAGATCCGAATACAAGATGGTGCAGTCAGAGCAGATCCGAGTACAGGATGGTACAGTCAGGGAAGATCCGAGTACAGGATGGTGCAGTCAGGGAAGATCCGAGTACAGGATGGTGAAGTCAGGGAAGATCCGAGTACAGGATGGTGAAGTCAGGAAAGATTCGAGTACAGGATGGTGAAGTCAGGGAAGATCCGAGTACAGGATGGTACAGTCAAGGAAGATCCGAGTACAGGATGGTGAAGTCAGGGCAGATCCGAGTACAGGATGGTGAAGTCAGGGAAGATCCGAGTACAGGATGGTACAGTCAGGGCAGATCCGAGTACAGGATGGTACAGTCAGGGAAGATCCGAGCACAGGATGGTGAAGTCAGGGAAGATCCGAGTACAGGATGGTGTAGTCAGGGCAGATCTGAGTACAGGATGGTGAAGTCAGGGAAGATCCGAGTACAGGATGGTACAGTCAGGGAAGATCCGAGCACAGGATGGTGAAGTCAGGGAAGATCCGAGTACAGGATGGTATAGTCAGGGCAGATCTGAGTACAGGATGGTGAAGTCAGGGAAGATCCGAGTACAGGATGGTACAGTCAGGGAAGATCCGAGTGCAATGGATGATCTGAATTATGAAAAATCTTAAGAGAACTATAACTGAACGACGGTGCCAGATTACCCAATTATTATTATTATTATCATTACTATCCAAGCTACAACCCTAGTTGGAAAAGCAAGATGCTATAAGCCCAGGGGCTCCAACAGGGAAAAATAGCCCAGTGAGGAAAGGAAATAAGGAAATAAATAAATGAAGAGAACAAATTAACAATAAATCATTCTAAAATAAGTAACAACGTCAAAACAGAGGAATAAGGAATTTAAAAGACCACAAGCTTCTATATAACAAATTAAGATGGGAATCAGAAGTTGAAGACCAGACGGGCGAACAATGCCAGAAACAAGACAGAATGAATGGATTAAAATAACTTTAGAAGAAAAACGGCAGCTTTAATAAAT
>NC_090760.1:7566536-7599036 GCF_036898095.1 Palaemon carinicauda | reverse complement strand
ATATATAAATATATATATATTTATATATATAAATATATATCCAAATAATATATATATATATATATATATATATATATATATATATATATATATACATATATAATTATGTTTGTTCCAGTCAGCTATCCTGCAGTGTAGCAACCATGAGCAAGCAGCTAGCTACCAAGAAGCAAAACTGTCATGTGCTGCAGAATAAGATGTGCCCTGAATTTACCCAGAAATGATGAAACCGTATTATTTGCCATTATCTGGATCGATGGCATAACCTGCTAACCAGTTCTGGCAAGTTGCTGGTGGCTACTAGTGCTACTGCAAGGTGGATAATTTAGCCCTATTCGGAAAGATACGGAAAACTCATATTCCATCATTTAATGATGTGAAATGGAGTTATTCAGAAGACAATTGCAGAGGCATTCAGGCGAGCAAATACTATTTCAGACATTCACGTGAAAAAAAAAAAAAACCTTCAGGTAATTTTCAATTGAAAAGTACCCTTGATTAATCATTTAGGGCTGTGTGAAGACGGCATTAGAAAATGTGGAACAAGGCACTTTTTTAATAGCAGTTGTATCGAAATCCTTTTGCATAACGCATTTCCATTTGCTTTATCTAATAAAAAATACAAATAAAATACTACTGTTCAACTGTATTTAATAGCAGTTGTATAGAAATCCTTTTGTATAATATTTACACCATTTCCATTTGCTTTATCTAATAAAAAAGAAAAAGAAAATACTACTGTTCAACTGTACCGTTTCTATATAGTATTACCATCAATTATGAGAGGCCTTCACACGAACAAATACTATAGAAATCCTTTAGCATAATAAGTACAAACGCATTTCCATTTGCTTTATCTAATAAAAAAAAACAAATAAAATACTACTGTTCAACTGTATTTAATAGCAGTTGTATAGAAATCCTTTTGTATAATATTTACACCATTTCCATTTGCTTTATCTAATAGAAAATAAAAATAAAATACTACTGTTCAACTGTATTTAATAGCCGTTGTATAGAAATCCTTTTGTATAATATTTACACCATTTCCATTTGCTTTATCTAATAAATCAAAATAAAATACTACTGTTCAACTGTACCGTTTCTATATAGTATTACCATTGAATTCTAATTATGAAAAGTATTAATGTACAATCCCTCATTCATGTTTCTAAGGAGGTCGGTATTTTCAAAGTAGGCAATGCTAAAATGTATAATTATGATAATTAGTACCACCATTTGCTATATTTAGTATCTCAAGAAACTATTGATATAACCAGCCTTGTCAAAGAGGTTACCCTCAGACAATAGATTTCCACCTTCAAAATTTTCTTTTTTCTTTCTCTCCTACTCTTGTTGAGGAGGAGGAGGAGGAGGAGGGAGACAATAGATTTCCACTTTCAAAATTTTCTTTTTTCTTTCTCTCCTACTCTTGTTGAGGAGGAGGAAGAGGAGGAGGGAGACAATAGATTTCCACTTTCAAAATTTTCTTTTTTCTTTCTCTCCTACTCTTGTTGAGGAGGAGGAGGAGGAGGAGGAGGAGGAGGAGGAGGAGGAGGAGGAAGAGGAGGAGACAATAGATTTCCACCTTCAAAATTTTCTTTTTTCTTTCTCTCCTACTCTTGTTGAGGAGGAGGAGGAGGAGGAGGGAGACAATAGATTTCCACTTTCAAAATTTTCTTTTTTCTTTCTCTCCTACTCTTGTTGAGGAGGAGGAGGAGGAGGAGGAGGAGGAGGAAGAGGAGGAGACAATAGATTTCCACCTTCAAAATTTTCTTTTTCATTCTCTCCTACTCTTGAGGAGGAGGAGGAGGAGGAGGAGACAATAGATTTCTACCTTCAGAATTTTCTTTTTCTTTCTCTCCTACTCTTGAGGAAGAAGGAGAAGAAGAAGACAATAGATTTCCACCTTCAAAATTTTCTTTAAAGACAATAGATTTCCACCTGCAAATTTTCTTTTTCTTTCCTACTCTTGAGGAAGAAGGAGAAAAAGACAATAATAGATTTCCACCTGCAAAATTTTCTTTTTCTTTCTCTCCTACTCTTGAGGAGGAGGAGGAGGACCACCTGCAATATTTTCTTTTTCTGTCTCTTCTACTCTTGAGTAGGAGAAGAAGAAGAAGAAACCTCCTTACACCAAAGCAGGAGATTCCACTTAGCAACACATCAAGCAGTTATCACCAAACCTGATCAATCGCCAATGTACTAGACACTTTTCCAGTTATGGCTTGTGCAAACATACGAATCAGTTGTCACTTGCTCTGTGTTATTGTACAAAGACAAAATTGCTCTCTCAAGTCTATTTTTTATAAGATATATAAATAATGCATATGCAGTCACATATAAAAGAATAATTGCCCAACCAAATAAAAGATTTTATATCATTAAGTTTTCAATTTAACATCCATAATGAGATGCATCGACAATAAAATATATTGTAACAAAAAAAAAATGTCTCATGTGATTTCAGAACTTCGCTTTTTTGGTTGAATTCAGCACAATCAATATCCTATACGAGTGTACGCGACCCGTCCAAAATGACAGCTAAATATTTAGAGATGCACATAAACGCACCTCCTCCCACCAGGGTATGACTACTCTCCTCTCCTCCCCCCCCCAACCCGATAAACGGGGAATACTAGCGTGACCAGAAATTTTATATATATATATATATTATATATATGTATCATCATTATTGTTATTTTCTAAGCTACAGCCCTAATTGGAAAAGCAGGATGCTATAAGCCCAAGGACTCCAATACGGAAAATAGCCCAGTGAGGAAAGGAAATAAGGAAACTACAAGAGAAGTAATTAACAATTAAAATAAAATATTTCAAGAATAGTAACAACTTTAAAATAAATCTTTCAAATATAAGCTATAAAAACTTGAAAAAAAATCAAGAGGAAGAGAAATAAGATAGAATAGTGTGCCCGAGTGTATCCTCAAGCAAGAGAACTCTAACCCAAGACAGTGGAAGACCATGGTAAAGATGGTATAGCACAAACCAAGACTGGAGAACAATGGTTTGATTTTGGAGTGTCCTCCTCCAAAAAGAGCTGCTTACCATAGCTAAAAGTCTCTCATCTACCCTTACCAAGAGGAAAGTAGCCACTGATCAATTACACTGCAGTAGTTATTCCCTTGAGCGGGGAATAATTATTTTGTGATCTCAGTGTTGTCAGGCGTATGAGGACAGAGGAGAATATGTAAAGACTATGCCAGACTATTCGGTGTATGTGTAGGCAAGGGGAAAATGATCCGTAACCAGATGTAGCACTGTCTGGCCAGTCAAAGGACCCAATAACACTGTAGCGATAGAATCTGTACAGGTGGCTGGTGACCTGCCCAACCTTCTCTCTCTCTCTCTCTCTCTCTCTCTCTCTCTCTCTCTCTCTCTCTCTCTCTCTCTCTCTCTCTCTCTCTCTCTCTCTTTATATATATATATATATATATATATATATATAATACACACAGTATGTATATGTATACGTATATATATATATGTGTGTGTATGTATGTATGTATGTATGTATGTATATATATATATATATATATATATATATATATATATAGCCAGACACTTGCTCTTTATCATTATGAAAAGTTAATTTGATCAGGATACAAAATGGACTGGTCGTATAAACATAAGCATCAAGAAAACACGCACTTCAAAAAAAAGAAAAAAAGAAAAAAAAATTATTCCCAGAAAAATAATTCCAATATGATTTTGCAGAGTAGAATAAGCGGCCTTCTTCAGTGTTCCCATTTATAACGCTCTAAGATAACTAGTCTATCAATTTTTTTTTTTTTTTTTTTTTTTTTTGTAAAAGTCTCCTGCTTTGTATCCACCGCGATCATATCTGGAACGTGTTACGTCTAATAAACAGAAGTAATTGTTGAACCGATTCCACAGACTTGACACGCTGCCAATAAGGACCTGTTGCCGAGGCAAAGTTAAGTTATGTGTCTGGGATTTCAAGCTCACTTGGATCTTACGGTGAAATTACATTCAAGTTATTATTATTATTATTATTATTATTATTATTATTACTATCCAAGCTACAACCCTAGTTGGAAAAGCAAGATGCTATAAGCCCAGGGGCTCCAACAGGGAAAAATAGCCCAGTGAGGAAAGGAAATAAGGAAATAAATAAATGAAGAAAACAAATTAACAATGAATCATTCTAAAAACAGTAACAACGTCAAAACAGACATGTCATATATAAACTATTAACAGCATCAAAAACAAATATGTCATAAATAAACTATAAAAGACTCATGTCCGCCTGGTCAACAAAAAAGCATTTGCTCCAACTTTGAACTTTTGAAGTTCTACTGATTTAACCACCCTATTAGGAAGATCATTCCACATCTTGGTAACAGCTGGAATAAAACTTCTAGAGTACTGCGTAGTATTGATGAAAAATTCTTATGAATTTATTTGGTAAATCTTAAAACCCTTCATGAGCCTTAGACTTGAAAATGTAGAAATATTACAGACATTCAAGTTAGTACTTAACCATCTGATGATTGATCAAAAATTCTTATGAATTTAACTGGTAAATCTTAAAACCCTTCATGAGCCTTAGACATGAAAATGTAGAATAGGGATAAGCTTACAGATTAGCATTTCTGACAGATAATTCTATAAAGAAATGATATATTACTTTTTTGTTTTGTATCACAGCCCGTACATATCAGTAGCACACCATCCTTGCTGTGGAGACAACATTCAATCTCATGGGACCCATTTTTATCTCTTTTTTTTTTCTTTTACAAAATGTTCATTTTTTTTTTCTACAAAATTTTCATTCATTTTTAGTTACATTCCTGACAACCTGGATATTAGTTATCCTCATACGATACTAAAGAGAGAGAGAGAGAGAGAGAGAGAGAGAGAGAGAGAGAGAGAGAGAGAGAGAGAGAGAGAGAGAGAGATACAAGGATTTTGGATGTCTCAAAGACTTTCCAGTCCATCCGCGGGAACTCCATTTGCTCTTTGGTAGAGCAATTCAATTTAAGCATTTAGAGAGTTCTTATGATCTTGTCTAACTTATTCTTGAACGAGAGAGAGAGAGAGAGGAGAGAGAGAGAGAGAGAGAGAGAGAGAGAGAGAGAGAGAGAGAGAGAGAGAGAGAGACAAGGATTTTGGATGTCTCAAAGACTTTCCAGTCCATCCGCGGGAACTCCATTTGCTCTTTGGTAGAGCGATTCAATTTATGCACGAGAGAGAGATAGAGAGAGAGAGAGAGAGAGAGAGAGAGAGAGAGAGAGAAAATTTATTTAAGATGCTTATTTCCTCTAAATGATTGGGGGGAATGCCTAGCCCAAAGATCCCATAATCCCATTAATGAACTGAATGTTGTCCTCAGTCCCCTTTTTAACCATATCCGGTTGAAGCAATGGGATAGGGCCAGAGACGCTACTGGGGACTGGGGTTCATCCGGTTAGAAGTAAGGAATTCAAGAGGTTGCCTTAGACTGCGGTTAAAAAAAAAATCGGCTGGTGAGTCAATGGTGTTCCATCCGGGATAAGAGGTTCTCAAGCCTGTGAGTTCTACGGATGCTTAGAGAGAGAGAGAGAGAGAGAGGAGAGAGAGAGAGAGAGAGAGAGAGAGAGAGAGAGAGAGAGAGAGAGAGAGATAGAGAGAGAGAGACTTATCTTATTGCCTTATTTTTTGTTTGGGTTCCCCCAGGTGCCTCAGTGTGAGGCACCTCGTATATCAACCACAGAGTTGCTAATGCATCTTCCGGTGTATTTTGCATCTTCCAGTCTTGGTTGGTCTGGGAGAGAGAGAGAGAGAGAGAGAGAGAGAGAGAGAGAGAGAGAGAGAGAGAGAGAGAGAGAGCATAGACATAGGAGCTATCTGTATTGACTCTGGAAAGGAGAATCTTCAAAAACAAAGCTCTATATGTTGATGAAATGGAGACATCTCGTTGAAATGAGTGTTAATTATTGTTTAAGAAACCTTCATATCCTACTAATTATATTTTCATATATTCATTTATTTATTTTCTCTTTTGATCCCACCACTTGACATTGTGGTCTAAATTCTATAAATCCCACAGGAAAATCCATATCAACATTTTTACGAAAGACTTAAAACTAAATCATCCAACTTAACCTATACACCTTAACCCTTTCGTTTATGGATGGCTTCTCTAATATTAACCGAAGGGATCTGAATAGAATTTGATTTGCAAACTATTTGTGGATTAAACGAATGGTTACCTACAGCCTTATTGTTGTTATTGATTCTATTCATAAGATGGTATATATTTTGACAGATCAACAACAAACCACCCCTCTCATCATCTACAGTCGACTGATCACCAGTATATAGACAAAGTTTTTCTGGTATACAGCCCAAATCCCGGAGTCCTACCTCGTGAGAGAGAGAGAGAGAGAGAGAGAGAGAGAGAGAGAGAGAGAGAGAGAGAGAGAGATATTTTCTCCCCATGTCTGTTTATGGTAGAGGAACACCCAGAAGTATAAATATGTCAGAAGTACCAAGATCTAGTATTCAGGCGATAGGGAGTAAAACACATCTTGCTACTTCTATCTGCGAATTTCTTATTGTTCGTCTACTTCAATCAGACCAGGCTCCGGAGACAAAATGTCTTCGACAAATCCCAAATTGACTTCGAAGGGAGAGGGATAAAGAAAGAATGCAAGTGTATTACATGTATGTAGGTTATAAAGGTTAACGCCTTCTGGAGCCAGACGTTAAAGGGAAAGTAACTTTGGTCAGTTTCTAGAAAACTAATTCCAGTTTCTGGAAAAATAATTCCAGATTTTGGAAAATTACGTCCAGCTTCTGGAAAACTCATTGCATTTTCTGGAGAACTCGTTCGTTTCTAGAAAACTAATTCCAGTTTGTGGAAACCTAATTCCATTTTCTGGAAAACTACATCCAGTCTCTGGAAAACTATCATTCGCCAAGGTTTGTACCATAGTTTTTCGTATATAAAATGTCGGTATATTATATTAAAAGAGAACCATTGAATGTATAACATAAAATAAAATGAGGCTTTCCCTTCAACAAGAAAAGTAAACATTAAAATTAAATCAAAATGAAATTAATATACAACTTGGGTTGAAGAAAAGGTAAAGAATTAATTGTCGGAGAGAGTGGCATCCTAAAACAAGAAGAAACGAGGAATAATGAAATAAATGAAATAACAGAAGAAGAAACGGGGAATAATGAAAAAAACAGAAAGTTCTATGGTTAGACTGTATAGCAGCCGTAATTACATATCCCGCTGAACAACCGACAACTATTTACCCGAAGGTGTTTTTGTTTACCTGCAACTCGGGAGATATATAATTGATATGCTCAAGGGAGCTTTTTACTCCCATAATTGGTTGGATGATTGCAGGTCACAACGGTGCAGGTTATATGAAAGCCTACTTGCGAAATATATTACATTCCACAGTACATGGAAGAGTACATGCAGAATACCTCTAAAGACACACACGCTAAGTAACTATATATATATATATATATATATATATATATATATATATATATATATATATATATATATATATATATATATATATATATATATATATATAAATATGAATAAATATCAACACAAGATCGTGTTCAAATAGAAATAAATTTCTACCTCATACTTGGGATCGAACACTGGCCCCTTCTAATGAAAGGCCAGGTCGACCTGGCCTTTCATTAGAAGGGGCCAGCGTTCGATCCCAAGTATGAGGTAGAAATTTATATATATATATATATATATATATATATATATATATATATATATGTGTGTGTGTGTGTGTGTTTACAATACATATTATGTTCGTTGCTTCTATATATCATTCAAGTACTTCTGAATTTATCTTGAAATCTTCCATTTCAAATACATCTTGAAATTTTCATTTATCAATATGTGTTATTAAATACATGAATTTCAAAGTAATTTTAATATTTGAAATTTTTCAATCGCAATTAAGCCGCTCAACCTATGTAGCCTTGACGAAGAATCGCCAGGTATTAAATGGAAAAATGGAAATGAAGTTTTCATCTTACCCTAAAACCTATCTGGGGCACATTTTGTCTGGAGAGGCGTAGACTTCGATTTTTACACACCACTAATATATTATTACCATTTACTATTACTATCCCAGCTACGACTCCAATTGGAAAACAAGATAATACAAGCTTAGGGCCACAACGGGGAAAGCAGCCCAGCGAGGAAAGGAAATAAGAGAAATAACGAATGAACTATGTATGAGTAATAAAAGATATATGAAATAATTTGATATCAGTAATAACGTTAAAATAGATCAGTTATAAATAAACCATATCAACCTATCCAACAGAAAGGTATTTGCGATGTAAGTTCCACCCATTCAACTGCCTGATTAGGAATATCATTGCACAATCTACTCACAGCTGGAATAAAACTTGTAGAATACTAAGAAGTATTGAGCCTTACAATTGAGAATGCAACTGTTAAAATTAACTGCATACCTAATGTTACCTATATGATGGTACAAGTCTGGGAAGATCTGAATGGAAAGGAGGGTCTGAATTATGTAAAATCTTATGCAACATGCATAACGACCTAACTGAACAACGGTGCCATTGATTACTATCTAGATCAGGTATTAGGAATTTAAGACAGAAATTTTTTGTACAACTAATTAAGATGAGAGTCAGCAGCTGAAGACCTGGCAGGAGAATAATTCTAAAAATGGTTTATTAACGAATTAGAAAAAAAAAATCTTTTTTATTGGCTAATCACCGAAAATCTTATATTGTAATATGCCCAATTTTTGTGCAACTGAATGAGAAACATAAAAGATGTGTTTCTCAAAAGTAAATTTGCAATCAAGAATCAGACATAAAATGTCCTAGGAGTTGTATATAGTTAAAGATAGCTAGGTTGGTAGCATCGTGGGCTTCTGTTTCAGAGGTCCCGAGTTCGCGTCCCCGCTAGGACGTGGATAGTGCGAGACCTTCTACCGGGGGAATACTCCCCAGGGTGGCGCCTGGGGGAGGAGGTTAGAAGGGGCTAGTGATAGTCCCTGCTGGCTTGTGGTCGCCCAAGGAGAATGATGTAGATCGTGTCAGGGGAAGACCTAAAACTCGCAACTTTAACTTTTAAAGAGGCATTGTCAATGCAAAGAACTTGATGTTGAGAAGCCACTGTCCTTGACTTATTTACACTCGTACTTAAAGCGTTTCTTCCAGGGTTCAAATTCCTATCCCATTATATATACCACGCAATAATATGAACTAGATATCTATCAAGGGATTAAGCAACCAAATCTGCATTCAGTTGACCGAAATGATGCAAAGAGAGTAGCATCATCTGCATATGCAACACGCTCTGTTTTCTTGGCTAACCACAAATCATGCATATATAGCATGAAAAGTAATGAGTCTAGAACAATATCAAGGAAGGAACAGCAGATATTAACATTCCTATAATTACTAGGTGCCCACCAACAACTAGTCATTGCAATTTATTGATTTTAAACGTAATAATGATTCCAAGATATATGTATTAATTGCAAATATAAAGTGACATCCCCAAAAGGTGTATGTGTACGTGGTCAGTAATGGCCTGGATGTTCTTTATAATTATCCCATTTTTATATGTTTGTCACTACAAAGCCTTAAATGTTGAGACAAGCCTATTCAATAAGTGTGAGGATTTCAGATATAATTTGGGACAATACGGCTATTTTATATATATATATATATATATATATATATATATATATATATATATATATATATATATATCATACATATACATTATATAAAATATATTTTTATATATATATATATATATATATATATATATACATATATACATATATATACACACATATCATACATATACGTATATACATATATATACATACATATACATATACATATATATATATACATATATATATATATATATGAGAGAGAGAGAGAGAGAGAGAGAGAGGAGAGAGAGAGAGAGAGAGAGAGAGAGAGAGAGAGAGAGAGAGAGAGAGAGAGAGAGAGAGAGAGAGAGAGAATATTATGGCAATGGTGAAATCCAGGTAACAGAGATGAAACGATTGGCGCATGAATAACAATTCTTCCATCTCTCTCTCCTCCGTCATCTCCCGTACCCCATAGATTTGGCCTCGCGATACGGATGAGTATTTCCATGTGGTTAATCTTCCTATTAATTAGAAATTATACCGTATTTCTATATTATAGCTTGACATTAATAGATTCGTTTGAAAAAAGAATGTAAAATTACAATAACATTCATCGTGAAGTAACAATTCCCGAGATGTGATAGTAACCTATTTGTTTACACCTTCAGCGAGATAAACAACATTGGCTATTCAGTACGGAAGGATTTTAGCTTCAGTCATGAGACAGGGCTGGAAAATGTCCCCCCCCCCCACCCCCCCACCCCCAGCCCCCCCTCCTCTTCTCCCAGGACAAGAAGTACCTGTGATACTGAACTGTTGTATAAAGATCTCGAGATTTCATAATGAGCTAAATTGCTTTTTTTTTTTTTTTTTTGTATTTTTTTTCTGGTACTCAATTTTTTTCTGTACATGCTAGTGTACGTGACCCGTCAAAAATTACGGGTAAATATTTAACCCTTCTCACAACCTCATCCCTTTCCGTGGTACGGGAGTTATACAGATTATAAATATATATATATATATATATATATATATATATATATATATATATATATATATATATATATATATATATATATATAGGGAGAGAGAGAGAGAGAGAGAGAGAGAGAGAGAGAGAGAGAGAGAGAGAGAGAGAGAGAGAGGAGAGAGAGAGAGATTTGCTCTTCATTATACGGGAGAGATTAGGTAAAGTCTTCTTCAAGTACTGACGGAAATATTTCACAGAGTGAATTAATTTATAAATGCCATAATTCACTAGAAAAAGCTGTTTTATCTTGACGCCAAAACCTTTTCAAAAGCCGTTTTTCGTTACGCATTAAGGTATATGCGAGGTTTTTTTTTTTTCTTTTTTTTTTTTTTAGATTCTCGCGAATATTACCCAAATATTTAGGAACTATGATCTCTAATATAGGATCTTTAGAATTTAAGTTTAATTAAAGACTGAAAAAAACCAAATCAGACAACGGCTGGGTTAAGTAAAATTTGGAAATCAAATCGCTTGAAGTTACATATAAAAATCAGGCTATATAAGAGTTTAGTGAGATCGGTGTTACTGTATGGACAAGAGTCGTGCTATGACAATGAAACAGCATTCAACAACAGATTTAGTAGATTTGGGAACAAAGCTGTTACAATATTGGGAGTTAGATGGCAGGGCAGCATTAGAAACGAAACTATAAGAGATAAGAGAATGCTCGAGTGCCAAATGTGGATGAGATCATGGTGACGGGTAGATGGAGATGGTTTGGGCATGCTCTTCGCACTCCCCAAGAGAGATTACTTCACCAAAATTTTAACTGGGTTCCACAAAGCTCTAAAAGAGTTAGAAGACCCAGACCTATATAGCTGCGGACTATAAAGTGTGCAGTAGGAGATGATGAATGGAGAAGTATTCAATTAGAAGAACCGGACCTACATGGCTGAGGACTATGAAACGTGAGGTAGGAGATGATGAATGAAGAAGTATTGATTTAAAAACTCAAGATAGAGACGACTGGTGAAATCTAACCAAGGCCTATTACGTCAATGGGCGTAGAAGGAGATGATGATGATGACACAAATAAGGGATTGAACTGATGACAATAACTCAGTAATAACCAAACAATATATACTTTGATAAATTAAAAGAAACAGCCACTCACTGACAACTAAACCTGATGTGACCATAAATACAATATGTACAACAAGAATGGTTTCTCAGACTCCCAGTAAAGGCAAAAAAAAAATTATCTAGTGATTTACCATGAAAATATTTGGCACACTAAAGTTCCTTTGTCAGTTGTACGATAAATGTAATTAAAAATCAAATCCTTGCCTTAAAAGTTATTAGGTAAATTCAATTGTGAGTGATTAAGTGTACACATCACACGCCAATATAAATGGGAACTCTCCCGTCAGAAGATTCCTCTTCTTATTTATTTTATATATATATATATATATATATGTATATATATATATATATATATATATATATATACATTTGTGTATATATATATATATATATATATATATATATATATATATTATGTTATATTACATATATATATATATGTATATATACACACAAATGTGTATATATATATATATAAATATATATATATATAATATAATATAACATAATATATATATATATATATATTTGTGTATATATATGTATATGTATGTATATATATATATATATATATATTTATATATATATACACATTTGTGTGTATATATATACATATATATATATATATATATATATAAAGAAATGTCGACCAAAAAAAAAAACCTGATCAGGAGATGAAACTGCTCAATTAGCTGACAGAATAGCTGTCAGGTTAAATCCAATTCAAGAAATGATTAGAAAGTTACGAGCAAATCTATAAAGCCTGAGGGAAAAACATCATCACCATCTCCTCCTACGCCTATTGACGCAAAGGGCCTCGGTTAGATTTCCCCAGTCGTCTCTATCTTGAGCTTTTAATTCAGTACACTTTGTACGGAAGCTGAAAGTGATGGAAGCTAAAATTCTACGATTGATTAAAGTCTAATGAAAGCTAAGAAAAAAGCAAAAGCTTACGGATATTAGCATACTTAATAGAGGAAAACTAAAACACTAAATCGAGGAAAACTAAAACACTAGATGAAAGCTAAAACGCTAAATAGAGGAAAACTAAAACACTAAATAGAGGAAACTAAAACACTAACTAGAGGAAAACTAAAACACTAACTAGAGGAAAACTAAAACGCTAAATAGAGGAAAACAAACACTAACTAGAGGAAAACTAAAACACAAGAGGAAAATGAAAACACTTACTAGAAGAAAACTAAAACACTAACTAGAGGAAAACTAAAACACTAACTAGAGGAAAACTAAAACACTAACTAGAGGAAGACTAAAACACTTACTAGAGGAAAACTAAAACACTAACTAGAGGAAAACTAAAACACTAACTAGAGGAAAACTAAAACGCCAAATGAAAACTAATAAAGACAAATGCAATGATACGGAAGTTTGGTCTCCCAAAAAATCACCTCAGAACCATAATCATAAATAGAAAGTTTGGTCAACAAAACTCACCTATGAAGAGACGCAGAAATAAAGAATTTTGATCCACCAAAAAAAAAAAAATGACCTTTGAACCATATATGGAAGTTTGGTCACCAAACCTTACCTCTGAAGCAGTGACCATGGAATGACAGATATTTGACAGTGACATAACAGCTGGTGTGATTCGTCAGGCAAATTGTGAAAAAACGCATTCTTTTTAGCACTGCCATAAAAACTTCATGAATGTAATACAGTAAGATAAAAATCAGCACTTATTCATCACCATCATCTCCTACGCCTATTGACGCAAAGGGCCTCGGTTAGATTTCGCCATTCATGGATATGATACAGTAAGATAAAAAATTAGCACTTATTCATCATCATCATCATCTCTTCCTACGCCTATTGGCGCAAAGGGCCTCGGTTAGATTTCGCCAATCGTCTCTATCTTGAGGTTTTGAACCAATACTCCCCCATTCATTATCTCCTACCGTTAGAAAAAAAAAATACATGATTTTAATACGAAGTTCTCCGTAAGAATATACTGTTCTAGGCTGTATTTCAGTAAAATACATGCGACCGTTATTATCTTTCACGGGTTGGTGACCGTAATATCACTCATTTGCTTCAATATATCCTTTTTTTAAAACAATAAATGCCTGGCAACATTTATTCCAGGATTTTTTTACAGTTTTTTACGGCAAATTTTTAACAGTGCACTTCACGCTTCATAGTCCTCCGCCATGTAGGCCTGGGTCTTCCAACTCTTCTAGCGCCTCGTAGAGCCCAGTTGAAAGCACTCATTAAAAGCATTAAATTCACCACACAGAAAAAGCCTTATATTTTTCTTCACCTAAGCTCCATCTTGCAGACGAATTAATCGTGTAAGTTTTCCGACCCAAGACGGATTGCAGGAAGTCTGACATCTCCGTGACGAAAGTTTAAGACAAACTATTTGACTTAAACTTGCTAAGGTTATAGACTAGCCGGTTTTACCTTAAAGGAGGTGCCTCGTGCATTTCATTTGCCGCAGTTCATACGTGTAATGCATACTTAAGTACTGACTCAATATGAAATAAAGCAAGACTTCGTTTGAATGCCTAATAATGAATAATAATTTATCTTTGCATTACCGTGTTACTTGTTCATGTGGCACCACTTTCGACATTTGCATCAGCAGTTGAGCAATACGATGAGGCAAAAAGCAATCCCTGCATGTGAATTGGCAAAGCAATATGCCTTGTGATAATGTACTAGGTTAATATGGAAAACTTATATTACTGAGATGCTTAACTCTTTAGTCTTTGGGTCGGTCTGCAGATCAAATTCTCAGCAATTTCATGACTTCAATTCTTTCCACGTGTTCGGACAACCTCTCTCTCTCTCTCTCTCTCTCTCTCTCTCTCTCTCTCTCTCCAGATCAAATTCTCAGCAATTTCATGACTTCAATTCTTTCCACGTGTTCGGACAATCTCTCTCTCTCTCTCTCTCTCTCTCTCTCTCTCTCTCCAGATCAAATTCTCTGCAATTTCATGACTTCAATTCTTTCCACGTGTTCGGACAACCTCTCTCTCTCTCTCTCTCTCTCTCTCTCTCTCTCTCTCTCCAGATCAAATTCTCAGCAATTTCATGACTTCAATTCTTTCCACGTGTTCGGACAACCTCTCTCTCTCTCTCTCTCTCTCTCCTCTCTCTCTCTCTCTCTCTCCAGATCAAATTCTCAGCAATTTCATGACTTCAATTCTTTCCACGTGTTCAAATGAGCGTTTACCTTACCTTGAAAATGAAGAGGCTTAAACAAATTTCATCCAATATAAATTCAATGTTTTTATTAACAATATATGACCATTGGCAGAAGGAATGTGAAACTTGAATAAAAGCCTCAGGAAAAAGTTCTTCCTAATGTCGAGAACGGTAAAAATTAATGACAATTCTATTTTTAAAGGTTTAAAGGTCGCTCATGAATGGCAGAGCAAGGGACAGTGACATTGCCCTAGCCATCAGGACAATGCCTTAGAGACTGACCATATTACATATGATCAGCGCCCAAGCCTCCTCTCCATCCAAGCTAGGACCAGGGTTGGCCAGGCAGTGGCTGCTGATGACTCAGCGGATAGACCTATAGGCTCCCCCAAACCCCCCCAACCTTCGCTCACAAGGATGGTAAGGTTGCAGACACTAATGGCACTAACGAGTCTGAGCGGGACTCGAATCCCCGACTGGCAAACACCAGGCAGAGACGTTACCAATCAGGCCACAGCAACCAGTTGTAACTTAAAGTGATGTCTATCACATAATATGAGAATAGGACAAGACAGGACAGATAGGTTCCTAACCCTCTCTATGGAGAGTAAGCAGAAAAGTGAAAACCAACTTGTTTGAGACAGTTTCAACAAAATCACAATCTACATTAGCCAGTAAATCCATAACAAAATGGTAATTTTCTTCGTAAAACAAAAACTCATTTTCCAACTGTCCAACTCTCACATGAAATTCCTGCCTCATCGTTTGGCATAGAATCCTATGAATTGGAATAACCTCTTCAACGCAAAATGCATTCAGACGAAAAAAAGAAATAAAAAATATTAACTTTAACATTCTTCCTTTTGTGCAGGATTCAACAGAAGCTGATTACCATTCGTAAGGATATCTTCATTTTGTAAAAGGAAAAAAAAAAAAGACGATCTTGAGAGGCTTCTAGTTCTTCAATGCACAGAGAGAGAGAGAGAGAGAGAGAGAGAGAGAGAGAGAGAGAGAGAGCCGTAACGGGTCCGTTTATGTTCACGTGAGTTCTCCAGGAAATTGTCTGTCAATGGCTTCAGAAGCTGGCCTATCTGACTGACGAAATCTTACGCTTCAACTCATAAAATTTATCCCTGCATGTCCGTTTTTGCCACAGGAGAAACTAAGATCATTCGCCATGAAGGTACAGCTAAGGGAAGGTTAAAAAAAAATGGAAATCTTAGCATGTTTGAACACCTTGGTGAGACACTTGATAAAAGTCAATACACAGGAAAACAAGATGAGATGTAATTGTCGCATTCACAACTAGGTCTTCTGCAGATTTACTTCCTCTGATTATGTGAAATGCAATTAAAAAAAAAATCACTTTAACTGTGCACTTCCTCCCAGATGAAACGCCAAAGATTTTTTTGGGGATGTGCATCTTCCAGATTAAACGCAAGAGGGTTTTTTTTTTTTTTGAAAGTGCATTTTCTCCCAGATAAACGCAATAATTCTTTTTTTGGATGTGCATCTTCTTCCAGATAAAACGCAAGAAAGAGTTCTTTATTTGGGTGTGCACCTTCTACCAGATAAAACGCAAGAAAGTGTTCTTTATTTGGGTGTGCACCTTCTACCACATAAAACGCACGAAAGAGTTCTTTATTTGGGTGTGCACCTTCTACCAGATAAAACGCAAGAAAGTGTTCTTTATTTGGGTGTGCACCTTCTACCACATAAAACGCACGAAAGAGTTCTTTATTTGGGTGTGCCCCTTCTACCAGATAAAACGCAAGTAAGAGTTCTTTATTTGGGTGTGCACCTTCTACCAGATAAAACGCAAGAAAGTGTTCTTTATTTGGGTGTGCACCTTCTACCACATAAAACGCAAGAAAGTGTTCTTTATTTGGGTGTGCACCTTCTACCAGATAAAACGCAAGAAAGAGTTCTTTATTTGGGTGTGCACCTTCTACCAGATAAAACGCAAGTAAGAGTTCTTTATTTGGGTGTGCACCTTCTACCAGATAAAACGCAAGAAAGTGTTCTTTATTTGGGTGTGCACCTTCTGCCAGATAAAACGCAAGAAAGTGTTCTTTATTTGGGTGTGCACCTTCTGCCAGATAAAACGCACGAAAGAGTTCTTTATTTGGGTGTGCACCTTCTACCACATAAAACGCAAGAAAGAGTTCTCAGAGTGGGTGAACTACTCTGTTGCAAAAGATGAACTTTTTGAAACACTTTCTCCCTAACCAAGGTCTGTTCTAAACTGAGTGAGATTTACCCTGTTGTATCCGATACAGCTCTGAAAGATGCTAATGTTTCCTAATACTTATCTGTATGAGCAAGGATATTCAACGCTGCTGAATATAAAAATTAACATCGATCAAGGCTTCATGTGGAACATGACCTTCGATTGTGCCCGTCTAATACTGCTCCTCGAATTGAGAAACTTGCTTGTAACATAAGAGGCACAACCTTCACACTTAAGTTCAGAATTGCAGATGATGCTACTCTCTTTGCATCAATTCCATCCCCTGAATGTAGATCTGGGGTTGGTGAATCCCTTAATAGAGATTTAGCTAGAATTGGTGCATGGTGCAAATTATGGGGTATGAAGTTGAATCCTAACAAAACTCAAAGTATGATTGTAAGTAGGTCAAGGACGGTGGCTCCTCAACATCCGGATCTCAGAATTGATAATGTTTCTTTAAATTTGTATGACTTTCAAAATTTTAGGTGTGATTCTCGACAGAAAATTCACTTTTGAGAAACATATAAGGTCTGTGTCTTCTTCAATTGCACAAAAAATAGGCTTATTGAGAAAGTCTTTCAAGATTTTCGGTGATCAATCTATTCTGAAGAAGTGTTTTAATTCTTTCATTCTACCTTGTTTTGAGTATTGTTCTCCTGTCTGGTCTTCAGCTGCTGATTCTCATCTTAATTTGTTGGACAGAAACTTACGGTCTATTAAATTTCTTATTCCTGATCTAGATATTAATCTCTGGCACCGTCGTTCAATTAGTTTATTATGCATGTTGCATAAGATTTTTCATAACTCTGACCATCCTTTACATTCAGATCTCCCTGGACAATTCTATCCTGTTCGTGATACTAGGCAGGCATTTAATTCTAATAGCCAGGCCTTCTCCATCATGAGGCTCAATACTACGCAGTACTCTAGAAGTTTTATTCCAGCTGTTACCAAGTTGTGGAATGATCTTCCTAATCGGGTAGTTGAATCAGTAGAACTTCAAAAGTTCAAAGTTGGAGCAAATGCTTTTTTGTTGACCAGGCGGACATGAGTCTTTTTATAGTTTATTTATGAAATATTTGTTTTTGATGTTGTTAATAATTTATATATGGCATGTCTGTTTTGACGTTGTTACTCTTTTTAGAATGATTTATTGTTAATTTGTTCTCTTCATTTATTTATTTCCTTATTCCTTTCCTCACTGGGCTATTTTTCCCTGTTGGAGCCCCTGGGCTTATAGCATCTTGCTTTTCCAACTAGGGTTGTAGCTTGGATAGTAATAATAATAATAATAATATTTAACGTTAAAACAGTTATATCTACGATATTTCCGACAATTTTTAAAGATGAAAACTCTACAATGATATCATTTATATGGCATGCAAATAAAAAAAAAAACTTTAATCTCTCTCTCTCTCTCTCTCTCTCTCTCTCTCTCTCTCTCTCTCTCTCGATCACGAGACTTCAATGGTCTTCCATTCACTTTCACTGATAAAACTGCATAAGGCTAATTTTATGCAATAAACATTAACATCTATACAACAGACTATCAATACTACAGTGAGACTTATCCTTGACAATCAATTCCCTTTCGATATCCCTTGAAAAATGAAATACATATATCTAACTTGTAAATTATTATTATCATTATTAAATGCTAAGCTACAACCCTAGTTGGAAAAGCAGGATGCTAAAAGCCCAGGGGCCCCAACAGGGAAAATAGCCCAGTGAGGAAAGGAAATGAAGAAAAATAGAATATTTTTAGTAACAACATTAAAATAAATATTTCCCTCAAGCAAGAGACTCTAACCCAAAACAGTGGAAGACCATGGTACAGAGGCTATGGCACTACCCAAGACTAGAGAACATTGGTTTGATTTTGGAGTGTCCTTCTCCTAGAAGAGCTGCTTACCATAGCTAAAGTCTCTCTTCTACCCTTACCTAAGAGGAAAGTAGCCACTGAACAATTACAGTGCAGTAGTTAACCCCTTGGGTGAAGAAGAATTGTCTAGTAATCACAGTGTTGTCAGGTGTATGAGGACAGAGGAGAATCTGTAAAGGATAGGCCAGACTATTCGGTGTCTGTGTAGGCAAAGGGAAAGAACCGTAACCAGAGAGAAGGGTCCTATGTAGTACTGTCTGGCCAGTCAAAGGACCCCATAACTCTCTAGCGGTAGTATCTCAACGGCCAGCTGGTGCCCAGGCCAACCTACTAAAAATGAAATACATAATATCTAACTTGCAAGTGACATATATAATCATTATAACCTAAAAATGAAATACATATATCTAACTTGCAAGTGACATATATAATTATAACTAATTGCGATAAGAAATGGAGAAATAACTTATTGATTCGCGAGAGCCGGAAAAGGGCAGATATTAGAACCACTGTCATTAATGATGATCGCGTACAGTATACGTCAATGTGATGAGCATGACATGCGCATGCGTGCATATTTATAATAGGTAGGTAGAGTAATAGTAATTTACTGGATGTATATTTGAGGGCGATTAACGTCTTCAGAATGAACAATTTTGGAGCGAGAAGGTGGATATACTGTGATATATATATATATATATATATGTGTGTGTGTGTGTGTATATGTGTGTGTGTGTGTGTGTGTGTGTAGAAATCCCGAAAGCTGACACATGATGAATATAAAATGTATTATAGCCACGAAAGGAAAAATGAAAAAGACTTGATTGGAGTCTTTTTCTTTTTTTTCTTCATTTTTCCTTTCGTGGCTATAATACATATATATATATATATATATATATGTGTGTGTGTGTGTGTGTGTGTGAGAGAGAGAGAGAGAGAGAGAGAGAGAGAGAGAGAGAGAATATTTTAGAGAAAAAAAGTAGTTTAAATATTTACTTACTAAACAAATAAAACAAATTATTTGATTTATTAAAAATAAGGCGATATATCACACATATTTTAGTGCAAAAGGTTCCACTAAATGATCTTTGATATATCACTTTTTTTTTTTTTTTTTTTTTGTAAATCAATCAAACAAATAAATTTCACGGACATCATAACAATAGGTCAGCATTCCAAAGGACTAAAACGGCTCTATGCTAGCCGTCCATATACTAAGTTATGCAGCTAGGGTAAGGACTGCGTTACGAGGTCCTACAGGACTCTTCTGGAATGCCTAAAGAGATGCCACTGGTCCACGTAATCGCAGAGAGAGAGAGAGAGAGAGAGAGAGCTAAATTATCAAGCCTTGGGTTCGTTACCAAAGAAATAATAGAGAACACTAAGCCATGGGTATATACAGTAGATGAGAGAGAGAGAGAGAGAGAGAGAGAGAGAGAGAGAGAGATAAAGCTAAATTATCAAACCTTGGGTTCGTTACCAAAGAAAAAATAAAACACTATGCCATAGGTAAATACAGTAGATAGAGAGAGAGAGAGAGAGAGAGAGAGAGAGAGAGAGAGATAAAGCTAAGTTATCAAGCCTTGGGTTCGTTGCTAAAGAAAAAAAGAGAACACTATGCCATGGGTAAATACAGTAGAGAGAGAGAGAGAGAGAGAGAGAGAGAGAGAGAGAGAGTGAGAAAGCTAAATCATCAGGCCTTGGGTTCGTTGCCAAAGAAAAAAATAGAGAACACTATTCCATGGGTAAAAATATATATATATATATATATATATAGAGAGAGAGAGAGAGAGAGAGAGAGAGAGAGAGAGAGAGAGAGCAATGCGTCATGTACGACGCCATGTGAGAGATAATCTTGCAAGCACGTTACCTTTTTTTTTTTTTTTTGACATCCGGCAAAGAAATATAATACCAATTGCAAAGGAACTATGAAGGAAGGTGGACATACTTGATTGACCTCAGTACTTGGCCTTCACCAGTATGACCAGATATTACTCGCGTAATACTTTCAACTGTTCTCTCTCTCTCTCTCTCTCTCTCTCTCTCCAAAAGCAATTTCATCGTCAGGGTACTCTAATTACCCAGTACTTCCTCACCTTAAGAGAAAGATTTGCAAATATTGTATTTTAGAGAGATTAAATCTCATCATGATACAAACACATACGCATGTATATATATATATATATATATATAAATATATAAATATATATGAATATATAAATATATACATATAAATATATAAATATACATATATATAAATATATATATACATATATATATATATATATATATATACAGTATATACACACATATATATATACATATATATATACACAAATATATATATACATATATATACATATATATATATATATATATATATTATATATATAAATACCTAAGTTTAGAATTCAAAATCTTAAAAGGAAGGATTTATATAAAAAGTCTAATTTTGATTTCACGCTTATAAAGTAACTCCTCTTTTACGAAACACGAAAATTCCCAGGTAACATGAATATTCCATGTTAATTTTTCTCCTCCACTTTTCGCAATAAATTGTTACATGCTTGGAATAATTAACCTCTGCTTTTATCAATCCCTCTGATTAGTTCATGAAAGGCAAAAAGATTCTTTTTCCTAGAAGAAGAAAGTGCGCCTAGACATTATAATAAACTGCCAACTGAAATGAAGGACCTAAAAGGAAGCAATTGAATTTAAGATGAAACTAAAGACATTACTTTTCACTAGATCATATGATTTGGAAGATGCTACAATCAAAGAATTGTATAAGTTATAATGAAAATGTTTCGTTAGATGATTAATATGGACTCGCCCGAGAAGTAGTTCACTCGACTTCAGTGGAGGGTTGGATTTAAACCCAAAACAAGTAAGTAAACAAGATTGTGTAATGATATTATTAAACGCGAGAAAGTTAGGGGGTGATTTTTGTATCTTGGTCTCCTTGATATTAATTCCAAATTCTGATTAAATAAAAGGAAAAACTAGATATAAAAACAACATTGACAGAGCGAAATTCTGATTAACTAAAAGGAAAAACTAAATATAAAAATAACATTGACAGAGCGAAATTCTGATTAACTAAAAGGAAAAACTAAATATAAAAACAACATTGACAGAGCGAAATTCTGATTAACTAAAAGGAAAAACTAAATATAAAAACAACATTGACAGAGCGAAATTCTGATTAACTAAAAGGAAAAACTAGATATAAAAACAACATTGACAGAGCGAAGATTCAAACAAATGAGTTGATATTACATCCTATTATTTCATGTCTTGATTCCCATTCATCTCCGTTCCATATTCAATATTTACAATTTTTTGACTGTGACTAGAGATATGTTTCATCAGTATCATTACTGACTAAGCTACAGCCCTATAAGTCAATTTCTTTTAGCGATGCAGATTTGCACCGACTCGCAGCGGTGCCCTTTTAGCTCGGAAAAGTTTCCTGATTGGTTGGACAAGATAATTCTTACCAATCAGCGATCAGGAAACTTTTCCGAGCTAAAAGGGCACCGTTGCGAGTCGGTGCAAATCTGCCTCGCAAAAGAAATGGACTATAGTTCGAAATGCAGGATGACATAAGTCCAAGAGCCATTTCGACCCCCCCCCCCCCCCAAAGTCATCCTCACTCCCTCTCCACCATTCATCCTCAACACGTGCCCAACAATAAAAAGACTCATGACAGCCTGGTCAACATAAAAATATTTGCTCCAACTTTGAACTTTTGAAGTTCTACTGATTCAACTACCCGAATAGGAAGATCATTCCACAACTTGGCAACAGCTGGAATAAAACTTCTAGAATACTGTGTAGTATTGAGCCTCATGGTGGAGAAGTATTCCTCCTTTTCCACGGTAATCACCAAATCATCTGCATATAGCAGCTCTCACAACTCATCATTTCTGATCTCATCACATATGAATGTGTTGAGTTAGTTTGGCCATGTTGAGGGAATGGAAAATGGCTGTCTGCTAAAGAAGGTGATGAATGCAAGAGTTGATGGGAGAAGTACAATAGGAAGGCCAAGGTTTGGGTGGATGGATGGAGTGAAGAAAGCTCTGGGTGATAGGAGAATAGATGTGAGAGAAGCAAGAGAGTGAATGGCGAGCGATTTTGACGCAGTTCCGATAGGCCCTGCTGCTTCCTCCGGTGCCTTAGATGACCGCGGAGGTAGAAGCAGTAGGGGATTCAGCATTATGAAGCTTCACCTGTGGTGGATAACGGGGGAGGGTGGGCTGTGGCACCCTAGCAGTGCCATCTGAACTCGGTTGAGTCCCTTGTCAGGCTGGGAGGAACGTAGAGAGTAGAGGTCCCCTTTTTGGTTTGTTTCATTTGTTGATGTCGGCTACCCCCCAAAATTGGGGGAAGTGCCTTGGTATATGTATGTATGTATGATGACACACCACAAATAAAAACGGCCTTAATTCTGACCCCTGGTGTAATCCAACACTAACTTTAAAGGCTTCATAGCATTTGACATACAGAACAGGTGTCACATTTTACGAAGGTATTCGTTATATATTCTTGGCACACTGCAAAGTCGCTGGTACACTACTGCGAAATTCATATCAATGAGGCTAAGTTCCCAGGAGAAAAAACAACCAAAGAGGCGTTGCTATCATTGTTATCTTCTCTAAGGGGGATACAGAATTTTGTAATTAGTTATATGAAATTCTCTCTCTCTCTCTCTCTCTCTCTCTCTCTCTCTCTCTCTCTCCAAATGAGAGTAATGAAGTCATGCTAAATCTCATGGATCTACGAATTTACTTTTTATTAAAAATTATATTCTAGGATAAATAAATTTAATTAAACTTTGTATTATTCTAGGATAAAGAAATTTCATCAAACTTTGTATTATTCTAGGATAAAGAAATTTCATCAAACTTTGTATTATTCTAGGATAAAGAAATTTCATCAAACTTTGTATTATTCTAGGATAAAGACATTTCATTAAACTTTGTATTACTCCAGGATAAAGACATTTCATCAAACTGTATTATTCTAGGATAAAGACATTTCATTAAACTTTGTATTACTCCAGGATAAAGACATTTCATCAAACTGTATTATTCTAGGATAAAGACATTTCATTAAACTTTGAATTATTCTAGGATAAAAACATTTCATTAAACTTTGAATTATTCTAGGATAAAGTCATTTCATCAAACTTTGTATTATTCTAGGATAAAGACATTTCATCAAACTGTATTATTCTAGGATAAAGACATTTCATTAAACTTTGTATTATTCTAGGATAAAGAAATTTCATTTTTTGTATTATTCCAGGATAAAGGCATTTCATCAAACTTTCTATTATTCTAGGATAAAGAAATTTATTTTTTTTATCATTGTAGGATACAGAAATTTCATTAAACTTTGTATTATTCTAGGATAAAGACATTTCATCAAACTTTGTATTATACTAGGATAAAGAAATTTCATTAAACTCTGCATTATTCTAAAATGAAGAAATATCAACACACAACATCTTTCAAAATCTCTCCTACTTATCAACTGACACAAGGAGTCTGAACTAAGTGAAGTAAACCCAGATCTTAAAATTCTCCTTGAGATGCATTGCCTCCCTATTACCTAGAGGTAACAGCAACAAAACAGCAGGTAACAGACCCTTATATTTAATGAAACACCCGAAACCGGTCGCATTGCTCCCCCCCCCCCAAAAAAAAAAGGTAACACACCTGAGTTGAAGGGCAAATGAACTTACGTAAGGGAAAATTAGGCCCTTCTAGAATACACAGTATTCTAGAAGTTTTATTCCAGCTGTTACCAAGTTGTGGAATGATCTCCCTAATCGGGTAGTTGAATCAGTAGAACTTCAAAAGTTTAAAGTTGGAGCAAATGTTTTTTATGTTGACCAGGATGACATGAGTCTTTTTATTGTTTATATTGGACATATCTGTTTTTGACGTTGTTAATAGTTTATATAGGACATATCTGTTTTGACGCTGTTAATAGTTTATATAGGACATATCTGTTTTGACGTTGTTACTGTTTTTAAAATATATTGTTAATATATTCTCCTCATATATTTATTTCCTTATTTCCTTTCCTCACTGGGCTATTTTTCCCTATTGGAGCCCTTGGGCTTACAGCATCTTGCTTTTCCAACAAGGGTTGTGCTTGGCTGGTAATAATAATACTACTACTACTACTTACAATAATAATAATAATAATAATAATAATAATAATAATAATAATAATAATAATAATAATAATAATAAAGGGGCTCTGAAGACAATTCTTTTAATATATTAGACAGATTAGTTTATTTGATTGATTTTCCTGCGTAATTTGATATGATAGCGTTTATAATTATCATTATTTGCTAAGCTAATAGGGAAAATAGCTCAGGAGGGAAAGGAAACAGAAAAAATAAAATATTTTAAGACGAGCAACAATATTAAAATAAATACCTCCTATATAAACTATAAAAACTTTAACAAAACAAGAGGAAGGGAATTAGGATAGAATATTGTGCCCGAGTGCACACTCAAGCAAGAGAACTGTAACCCAAGACAGTGGAAGACCACGGTACAGAGGCTATGGCACTACCCAAGATTAGAAAACGATGGTTTGATTTTGGAGTGCCCTTCTCCTAAAAAAGCTGCTTACCATAGCTAAAGAGTCTCTTCTACCCTTACAAGGAGGAAAGTGGCCACTGAACAATTACAGTGCAGTAAGAAGAATTGTTTGGTAATCTCAGTGTTGTCAGGTATATGAGGCAGAGGAGTATATATAAAGAATAGGCCAGACTATTCGGTGTGTGTGTGTAGGCAAAAGGAAAATGAACCGTAACCAGAGAGAAGGATCCAATATACTACTGTCTGGCCAGTCAAAAGACCCCATACCTCTCTAGCGGTAGTATCTCAACGGGTGGCTGGTGCCCAGGCCAACCTAATCACTGGTTTTAGTGATTACAAATAACTAAGTGTGCGCAACCCCTCAAAAATAACGGCTAAATATTTAGACAGATATACACACACGTAACCCTTCACCAGGGTATGACAACTCTCTCTCCCACTAAACCCGAAGGACGGGGAGAGCCGAGTATGACATGAAAGAAATATACACAGAAACAAACACAAAACACACACACACACACATATATATATATATATATATATATATAGAGAGAGAGAGAGAGAGAGAGAGAGAGAGAGAGAGAGAGAGAAACACTTGCTCTTTATTATGCATAGGAGATTTGGCTTTACGAGAAAAAAATAACGATATGAAAAGTTTTTTAATACATCATTAAAAAAAAAAAAAACTTCGTGATGTGACAAACCACCGAGAATTCTCATCCTAAAAAAAAAAAAAAAAAAAAAAAAAGATTAAAAAAAAAACCGCAAGTTTTTTCATGTACCACCAACTTTTGAGAAGGAAAACGAAAATAAAAACTTTCATCAAGAGTCAAAAACAACAGATGGGGAAGTTGAGAAGAGAAGATAAAAGAGTATGGGGACAAAGGAGTGAAGTACAGAGTGAGGGAAAAATCGCATCGACCACGTGAAATATTTATTGTAATGTTACTGTTCTTGAAATATATTATTTTTACTTGTTTCCTTTCCTCACTGGGCTATTTTCCCTGTTGGGGCCCCAGGGCTTATAGCATCTTGCTTTTCCAACTAGGGTTGTAGCTTAGCAAATAATAATAATAATAATAATAATAATAATAATAATAAAATGGCAGTCATGAAATGGTCGCAAGATCCCACCAAGATCTACTTTTTAAGAATCCTACCAGTTTTAAGAATCCTACCAGAGGATCCTTTCGCTCGAAAAACCCAAGGTCACGTGTCCTGCCACGTCCGTCGGAGCAATGTGCCTCCAGGGGGTTGCCTTAAAAAAAGGGGGTGAGCAATTGGACGCCACTGTTGAACTCCAGCAATTTTTTTAGTGGAATGTTATTACACAAGTCGAGACGAGACCGCCCGGGGAAGTTCCTTACCATCATTGAGGTTTTTATTGGAGATGTTACAAATTGAAAACCATCTATGGGCTACAGAATTGCAAGAGCCCGTGCTTGGCCACAAGGACCAGGTAATCTACAAAATATTAAACATGTATATGTATACAAACTCAGTATACCCATGCGTAGTTAAAAAAAAAAAAGTGGATGGTGGTGATTGATTGATTGATTGATTTAAAGTTTTCAGGCATCCTGACATCTAAGGTCATTGACGCCAGTAACATTTAATTTATGCATACAAAAATAAAAAATAAAATAAAATAAAAAATAAAAGAGTATTCAATTAAAATCATAAAAGTTGAATGTCATAAAAGTTAAATAGTTTTCAGAAGACCTGCTTCTGAAATAAATCTAAAAATGACGCTCGCATAGTAGGACACATCATGTCCAAGAATCTTTGCAAGGATGAACCTGCCATCCTCACCTCGAGCCTCAAACAAATATCTATTCCTTAAGTTATTATAATTGAGGCATTCGGTCAACAAATGCCTCACTGTTAGAGGTACTAAACAGTCGGGATGGTGGTGAACTACACTTTAAAAAATATTCAGTAAATTACAATAAAATCCAAAGATACCAATTAATAACTTGTAGACGAGCATCCAAGAAGATATAAGATAAAAGAAGATACCAAAGAAATAATAAATAACAGGAGGAAGGGGGAAGGAAGATAACTATCATATGTGAAATGTTTCTTTTAAAAAGAGCGATCGATTGTCTAATGAAACTTCTTCACTGTGGCTAAACCGTAATAGAAACTTTTTTTTTAAGTTCAACATACCAAAAGCTGCAATTTCTCTCTCTCTCTCTCTCTCTCTCTCTCTCTCAGCAAGGTAATGCCCTGCTTTGGTTGGGAGATCTTAATTCAGTTCAGTCTTGTGTATATATATTATATATATATATGTATATATATATATATATATACACACCTTTGTAGAATAAATTGTGGGCGCAATTATTGCAGAAAATACCAAAATTATAAACTGTACGAACCATGGACACTATTAAAAAATCTCTCTCTCTCTCTCTCTCTCTCTCTCTCTCTCTCTCTAAGCGGTCAGTACCTGAAACAAGAAACAAGAGACGAAGAACCTGATGAAATGATACATATGTTGTTTTCAAGAATTGGTCGAGTCCAGACTATACCAGATCGCAACTCGAAAAGGGGCTAGAGACCGAGACTGTCAGATAAACAGGTTTGATACATTAAGGATGAAATGGACATTTAATGATCACCTGTGGGTACAGCTCTGTCGTGCCTACCAATAAAGAAGAAAATTAAATTAAAAAAACAATACTGAACTCATCACGTTTCATAAAAGAAGATAAAATATATAAAATATGGAATACAATGTCTCAAAGGACTATCAAGTTCAATTCGGGTTGTTTTAAGAGAGAGAGAGAGAGAGAGAGAGAGAGAGAGAGATTTCAAGTTGAACTCGGGTTGTTTTGAGAGAGAGAGAGAGAGAGAGAGAGAGAGAGATAGATTTCAAGTTAAACTCGGGTTGTTTTAAAAGAGAGAGATTTCAAGTTAAACTCGGGCTGATTTGAGAGAGAGAGAGAGAGAGAGAGAGAGAGAGAGAGAGATTTTAAGTTAAATTCGGGTTGTTTTGAGAGAGAGAGAGAGAGAGAGATCCAATTTAGTCTTTTCGTTCTAGATGTCTTGTTTAGAGAGAGAGAGAGAGAGAGAGAGAGAGAGAGAGATCCAATTTAGTCTTTTCGTTCTAGATGTCTTGTTTAGAGAGAGAGAGAGAGAGAGAGAGAGAGAGAGAGATCCAAATTAGTCTTTTCGTTCTAGATGTCTTGTTTAGAGAGAGAGAGAGAGAGAGAGAGAGAGAGATCTTCACGTATACAAAAATCACATGTATAGTTTCTATTTGTTCAGCCAGGAATATATGCATATAATGATATATGTAACCAGAGAATATCTATGTGCAGCCGTTATCTTCCACAATTTATCTATTATCTATTCTTAAATGCCATAATATTCTTCAAAGAACGAATACACAGTGCAGTAAAATTCGGATTTCTTACCAAGTTGTGGAATGATCTTCCTAATCGGGTAGTTAAATCGGTAGAACTTCAAAAGTTTAAAGTTGGAGCAAATGTTTTTACGTTGTCCAGGCTGACACGAGTCTTTTTATTATTTATATAGGACATATCTGTTTTTGACGTTGTTAATAGTTTATATAGGACATATCTGTTTTGACGCTGTTACTGATTTTAGAATGATATATTGTTAATTTATTCTCATCATTTATTTATTTCCTTATTTCCTTTCCCCACTGGGCTATTTTTCCCTGTTGGAGCCCTTGGGCTTATAGCATCTTGCTTTTCCAACTAGAGTTGTAGCTTGGCTAATAATAATAATAATAATAATAATAATAATAATAATAATAATACAAGTGAGTAACGTGTATTTTTCGGTCATGAATACTCAAACCAGATTTGGGAAAACAGGGTGAATTTTTTTCCAGGTTTAACATCAAAAGAAACGGTGACAGTTGAAAAAGAGAGATGCTTATAAGGGCACGTATGTAAATGAACACCTTAATTCGCAAATTACCTCAGACTACACAATTCTCTTCCTTCTCGGGTATCATCACTCCTAACTCAACCGGGACAAGAGATAAGGTTGTTTGTTTGTTTGTTGTTGTTCTGAAAATAAGCCGACTTCCCTCCTGCTGACATAGGCTCTTGTTACTAAAGCAGTTTGTAAGTAGTTGGGTAGGCCAAGGCGCTATGACCATCAGTTGAAATACTACCGTTAATGTAATGGAGTTTTGTGACTGGCCAGACAGTACTACACTGGATCCCTGTCTCGGATTACGGCTCATTTTTCGTTTGCCTACATATACGCCGAATAGTCTGGCCTATAATGTACAGATTCTCCTCTTTCCTCATAGACAGGGCAACACTAAGATAAACGAAAAATTTACCTTCACTTGAGGACCTTAACTACCGCACAATAAGCGTTCAGTGGCTACTTTCCTCTCGGTAAGGGTAGAAGAGACTCTAGCTATGGTAAGCAGCTCTTCTAGGAAAAGGACACTCCAAAATCAAACCATTATTCTCTAGTCTTGGATAGTGCCATAGCCTCTGTACCATGGTCTTCCACTGTCTTGGAGTAGAGTTCTATTGCTTGAGGGTACACTCGGGCACACTATTCTAGGTTTCCTTATTTCAAACCATTGTTCTCTAGTCTTGGATAGTGCCATAGCCTCTGTACCATGGTCTTCCACTGTCTTGGAGTAGAGTTCCATTGCTTGAGGGTACACACATGCACACTATTCTAGGTTTCCTTATTTTAAACCATTGTTCTCTAGTCTTGGATAGTGCCATAGCCTCTGCACCATGGTCTTCCACTGTCATGGGGTAGAGTTCTATTGCTTGAGGGTACACACATGCACACTATTCTGTTTCCCTATTTCCTTTCCTCACTAGGCTATTTTCCCTGTTGGAGCATAGAGGCCAAAACTGGGTTTCTTCAAGTCTTCTTCAACCTAACCATTCCTAACTCGTCTGCATATATCCATAATTACTTAAGGTCCCTGAGCGTTATTCACTTTCAGTAAGGCACTGTCTACTTATTGATAATATGGAAGTTTTCCAAGTATCTCAAATTAACAGATGTAGTGAGAAAAACAATATACTTGATAGACAATAAACCAGATTTTTATATGAATTATAATTTTGAATTTTGTCATATGATAGTTTCAAACTTTTAAAATAATGATTTTAATTAATTTTCATCCGAAATACTTGGTAATAATAAACTCTAATAAATTGATAATGAAGAAAAAGTCAATTATCAACTGCATTCTTACATTTAATAGATCTCCATTCTAATTGAAGAGAGGCAAAAATAGTTCCACAGAAAGCCCAGGTTAAAAGGACTATAATCAACTATTCTTTTATCAAATCAAACAATGGTCATTGAATGGTGGAACCTAAAATTTAGGGTTTCCATGAAATATGAATATAAACACTAGTTCGTAGTTCCAGTTTATGATCTGGTCATTTCCAATTGGCCTGGATTATCTGTCTTAGTCACATTATGTAAATTAATCATCTGGTGACTTTTTATCATTTTTTTTCTTTGGTTTTGACTATTGTTCTATGTTATCTGTCAAATGTGTACTTGCGAAGATACATATATTAAATGTGGAAGAGCATCATCATGCTGCCTTATATTCTATTTTACAATGTACGCGCCCACATATATACATATACATACATACACATACATGCACACACACACACACACACACACATATATATATATATATATGTATATATATACTGTACATATATATATATATATATATATAAAATATATATATGTGTGTGTGTGTGTGTGTTTGTGTACACATTATATGACTCGCAATTCAGAAGGCTCTTTTCAGTTTTACGACTTATGATGTTACTAGGAGAGGCATAACACATTCAGAGAGAGAGAGAGAGAGAGAGAGAGAGATATGGTGGGTTAGTCCAGATTGAGCTGACATAAACCAAACAGAGACGTACGCAACCTGTCTCTATTAAGAGAACTTTGTCTTCCCTTAGTATCCATGTATGGACACCGGCATAAAGAAGAAGTATTTTCCTAGTAAAAATTGCACTAGCAGATTATCATTACTAGGATTAGCGTCCAAATGAGATGCGTGGTATCAAATTACTATTAATGATCTGTTTGGAATGTATTTCCTGGTCGCAATCTAATAATAATGTATTTCCTGGTCGCAATCTAATAATGATGTATTTCCTGGTCGCAATCTAATCATAATGTATTTCCTGGTCGCAATCTAATAATAATGTATTTCCCGGTCGTAATCTAATGATAATGTATTTCCTGGTCGCAATCTAATAATAATGTATTTCCCGGTCGCAGTCTAATAATAATGTATTTCCTGGTCGCAGTCTAATAATAATGTATTTCCTGGTCGCAGTCTAATAATAATGTATTTCCTGGTCGCAGTCTAATAATAATGTATTTCCTGGTCGCAATGTAATGATAATATACTTCCCGGTCGCAATCTAATAATAATGTATTTCCAGGTCGGAATCTAATAATAATGTATTTCTTGGTCGCAATCTAATAATAATGTATTTCCGGGTCACAATCTAATAATAATGTATTTCTTGGTTGCAATCTAATAATAATGTATTTCTTGGTCGCAATCTAATAATAATGTCTTTCCCGGTCGCAGTCTAATAATAATGTATTTCCTGGTCGCAGTCTAATATTAATGTATTTCCTGGTCGCAGTCTAATATTAATGTATTTCCTGGTCGCAATCTAATAATAATGTATTGCCTGGTCGCAATCTAATAATAATGTATTTCCTGATCGCAATCTAATAATAATGTATTTCCTGGTCGCAATCTAATAATAATGTATTTCCTGGTCGCAATCTAATAAT
>NC_090760.1:7502225-7557225 GCF_036898095.1 Palaemon carinicauda | reverse complement strand
CGCATGCGCGCTCTCTCGCTCCAATGGCTGGCTATCAGTCCTTTTTTTATGTTTCTGTAACAATTTTCTTTGCCTCCTCTTTTGTCATTGATAGACGGTGTTAGTCACGAAATCGTTTAGTGCTTTGGTGCAGGGAGGTGTGATAGCTATTTTTTTTTTTTTCTAAAATCCCACAAAGTCAAAGTGGATATTTGTGGTGGTTTGTTTTAGAAATGTCTGCAGGATTAGCAGAACGTGCAAGGACTCCTGAGTCAACTTAGAGATTTTTTGTAATTTTAGTTTTGTATTTGGTTAGATATTTTACTTCGTCCGTACTCTCATTTCGATTTATTCACATAGGTATTCCTCTTTCGATAATGTGTATATGCTTATCAAATACATTAGACATCAGCGTGTGAACAAACTAGCTTTTTCAGTTCATTCCCCTATTCTACTCTCCCGTTTCATCAAACGATGCAACGCGATGCAATTGTCACGGCCTATAGTCTCCACGCATCTATTTGCCGGCTCACTATCTATGAAGCGTTGAATTTTTGAGAGATTTCGCGGCGTCGTTACATCACGTGGCGTTACGTAGGTTGTTGAACTCGTGTCAAGATTGGTTTTAGCTTGTTCTCTACATTTTGTTCTATATTGAGTTGTAATTATCTCTTGCCGTAAGTAGTTATGGTCACGCAATGTTATCTAGATAAATGTCATAATTCTAGTTTCTGAGTATTACCATTAAGGCGGGATTTAAACAAAAAATTCCTTTGTTCTTTTAAAATTCAATTTTTTAGGTTTTTCCATTTTTCCATCAAAGTAAATTATTTTGGGAGAAATTTGCTAAGCAGACATATTCTGTTTGCTCATTTGTAATGAAATGATATCATTCCTTTTTAAGACACTATTAAATTCAATTCAAGAAACCACAATATTAGACGTCCTTCAAAATACACCCTGCACGTGTGTCCGTAAAGTAAGAATCTTTATAGACAGAAGTTTGTAGAAAAGGGTGTTTGTGTATCAGATGGAATTTGATTGTTAGCTTCATTTTCCATTTCTCTCTCTCTCTCTCTCTCTCTCTCTCTCTCTCTCTCATTCACACACAATGTATATATATATATATATATATAGATATATATATATAGATATATATATAGATATATATATACTGTATATATATAGATATATATATATACTGTATATATATATATTTATATATATATGTATATGTATATATATATTTATATATATATATATATATATATATGTGTGTGTGTGTGTGTAT
The DNA here is from genome assembly GCF_036898095.1 of Palaemon carinicauda. Classification (NCBI taxonomy): domain Eukaryota; kingdom Metazoa; phylum Arthropoda; class Malacostraca; order Decapoda; family Palaemonidae; genus Palaemon; species Palaemon carinicauda. The sequence goes on along the minus strand of NC_090760.1, from coordinate 7,555,955 downwards.
TATATATGTATATTTATTATATGTATATATATATAAATATATATATATATATATATATATATATATATTTATATGTGTGTGTGTGTGTATGATTTATCAAAGATGGTTTTTTATTCTTGATAATGAATATTGTTTTCTGTATGCCATCATTCCATTTTTACGTATCACTCCGTACCCAGTATTAATTATAAAATTATTTCCAGATTGAAAATATAATTAATACTCCTTTCAGTCATTGCTCTGAGCCTATTAAACACACGCCAATTATTAGCATATGAATTACATCTAAATATTCTTAATGCCAATTAAAGTCGCATGCGAAATATAAGATGAATTAAATAGCCTAAGTTATCAGTGATTAAAGGGCTTATGTATATCATTTTAAAAAGGGTTCTCTTTGCTGTCTTCTGTATACCATTATAAATGAGGATACCTTTATAGGCTTTTTATACACTAAAGCAACCTTACCGATATTTTAAATCACGCGGGTATGTCGTCATTGCTGTACTTTTAAATCACGTGATTTAGTATGTCGTCATTGCTGTACTTTAAATCACGTGATTTAGTATGCCGTCATTGCTGTACTTTAAATCACGTGATTTAGTATGTCGTCATTGCTGTACTTTAAATCACGCAATTTAGTATGTCGTCATTGCTGTACTTTTAAATCACGCGATTTAGTATGTCGTCATTGCTGTACTTTAAACCACGCGATTTAGTATGTCGTCATTGCTGTACTTTTAAATCACGCGATTTAGTATGTCGTCATTGCTGTACTTCAAATCACTTGATTTAGTATGTCGTCATTGCTGTACTTTAAATCACGCGATTTAGTATGTCGTCATTGCTGTGCTTTAAATCACGTGGTTTAGTATGTCGTCATTGCTGTACTTTAAATCACGTGGTTTAGTATGTCGTCATTGCTGTACTTTAAATCACGCGATTACGCGATTTAGTATGTCGTCATTGCTGTACTTTTAAATCACGTGGTTTAGTATGTCGTCATTGCTGTACTTTTAAAACACGTGATTTAGTATGTCGTCATTGTTGTACTTTTAAAACACGTGATTTAGTATGTCGTCATTGCTGTACTTTAAATCACGCGATTTAGTATGTCGTCATTGCTGTACTTTTAAATCACGTGGTTTAGTATACGTTGTCATTGCTGTACTTTAAATCACGCAATTAGTATGTCGTCATTGCTGTACTTTAAATTACGTGATTTAGTATGTCGTCATTGCTGTACCTTTAAATCACGTGATTTAGTATACGTTGTCATTGCATACCCCCATCCTCTCTCTCCCCTTATGTAGTTGTGTATTTCTACAGCGTTACTGACTTGGCTTTCACTCCCCCTTGTGTCCCATTACCTCGAAAATGCAGTCATAAGACAACCCTAAGTTATGGGGGATATGAACTTCTCGGGTAACAATTGGTTTGCTTCAAAATTAGGGTTATTTTTATGTTTATACTTGGAAATTTACTTTTTTGTGCTTATATACCTAATATACACACGCGCCCACATGCATACATACATGCATACTCACACGCAATGTATATATATATATATATATATATATATTCATCATACTGTATGAAATTTGTATAAGTAAGCAGTTGCCTAATATGCTTACTTATGCAAATTTCATACAGTATGATGAATATATATATATATATATATATACATATATATATATATATATATACATATATATATATATATATATATAGATATATATATATACATATATATATATATACATATATATATACATATATATATACAATATATATATATATATATATATACAATATATATATATATATATATACATATATACTGTATATACATATATGTATATATATATATATATATTCATCATACTATATAAAATTTGTATAAGTAAGCAGTGGTCTAATATGCCAAAATATGGCAATTTTCTTGCAGACTTCACATCAGACCAGACTGAAGACTTGAATGTAATCGTCCTCTTATTAGGAAAAAAAAAAAAACTTCAGACGTAAAGACGTAAATTAAGCAGTGGTCTAATATGCCAAAATATGGCAGTTTTCTTGCAGACTTCACATCAGATCAGACTAAAGACTTAAATGTAATCGTCCTCTTATACATTAAAAAAAAAACTTCAGACGTAAACTTAAAATGATTACAAGTGGCCTTTATGGACAATGGGTTTCGAATACATGCCATTCTTATAATCAACTTTTCTTTCCCCTGCTTGATGGCCTCGACGTCTCATTTTCTTTTTCGATAATTATGACCCTAATAATGAACTTTATGACCTTAATAATGAACTTTATGACCTTAATAATGAACTTCTGCTCCAAAAATAACTTGAGATCTATGCTAACTTGACCTGTATACTATTTAGGTAAAAGTTGAACTCGTCGGCACATGTTTTCCCTTTACCAGACTGGTTACCCTTAACATCGTTTAGTAATTTCCCATCTTGGCAAGTGCTAGATATTTATTATTATTGTTATTGTTATTATTATTATTATTATTATTATTATTATTATTACTACAAGCTAAGCTATAACCCTAAATTATTATTATTATTATTAAAAGCTAAGACATAACCCTAATAGGAAAAGGAAGATGCTGGAAGCCAAAGGCTCCTATTATTATTATTATTATTATTATTATTATTATTATTATTACAAGCTAACCTATAACTTAGGAAAAGGAAGATGTTGGAAGCCTAAGGCTCCTATTATTATTATTATTATTATTATTATTATTATTATTATTATTAATATTATTATTATTATTATTATTACAAGCTAACCTATATACCCTAATAGGAAAAGGAATATGCTGGAAGCCAAAGGCTCCTATTATTATTATTATTATTATTATTATTATTATTATTATTATTATTATTATTATTATTATTATTATTACAAGCTAACCTATATACCCTAATAGGAAAAGGAATATGCTGGAAGCCAAAGGCTCCTATTATTATTATCATTATTATTATTATTATTATTATTATTATTATTATTATTACAAGCCAAGCTATAACCCTAATAGGAAAAGGAAGATGCTGGAAGCCAAAGGGCTCCAACAAGGAAAAATAGCCCAGTGAGGAAAGGAAATGAATTACAAAAAAAAAAAAAAAAGAGAATCAATTAGTAGTAATTTAAAAGCTAACCTATAAGTCTAATAGGAAAAGCAAGATGCTGGAAGCCAAAGGGCTCCAACAAGGAAAAATAGCCCAGTGAGGAAAGGAAACGAATTACAAAAAAAAAAAAAAAAAAAAAAAAAAAAAAAAAAAGAATCAATTAGTAGTAATTTTAATGAAGGAAAGGCAGTGGACATTGATATTCAAGACTCTCCTCTTCAGGATTGATGAAAGTTGTGCGCGCATGCGCGCGTAGGTATTCATGTTCTTGAAACTTATCATTATGCTTGTCAACGTAGAGGGTTAAGAGATATATATTGCATTGAGATTGGCCCGGGTCTTAAGAGGCCCATACACGTTCAAAAAAATCGTCAAAATTTTGCATCAAAATTTTGATACAAAATTTGAGCGTGTGTAGGACGTTTTGACATCAAAACGTCCTACACACACTCAAATTTTGAATCAAAATTTTGATATCAACATTTTTATGCAAAATTTTGACGGTTTTTTTTGAACGTGCATTTAAGCCTTTACACAAGGTAAGGCAATCTATACAGACAGAGGTGTTGATGTGTCCTACAGACATATATTAATTTTGCTAGGTCTGGATTGTAATATTTTTTATTATATTCTTCAGGATTAATTTTGAAATGCTCGGTTAATGTCTTACAGTTGGGTCTTTGCTGTCTTAATTTGTATTATTTAAAGATTTTTCGTATTTAAATAATTCAGTTTTAAACTGTAATTGAAAATGCAAGAGGGGCATTGAATAAGCAAATTTACTAAAAAAAAAATAACAAAGGCAAAGGCATGTTTTAGTCTATCAACCCCTTCCGGAGTATGAGAATTACAAAATTACACAAATATATATATATTACACAAAAAACTACAAAAAGAAGAGACCAATAGATTACTACTAAATTTATGTACACATATATTTAGCAAGTACATATTTAAAGCATAAAAGGTATTCTGACAAAGGAAAGTACATACATTGAAAATAAGCTCGCTCTCTCTCTCTCTCTCTCTCTCTCTCTCTCTCTCTGTCTGTCTGTCTGTCTGTCTGTCTCTCTCTCTCTCTCTCTCTCTCTCTCTACATTTAGCATGTACATATTTAAAGCATAAAAGGTTATTCTGACAAAGGAAAGTACATACATTGAAAATAAGCTCTCTCTCTCTCTCTCTCTCTCTCTCTCTCTCTCTCTGTACATTTAGCATGTACATATTTAAAGCATAAAAGGTATTCTGACAAAGGAAAGTTCATTCATTGAAAATAAGCTCTCTCTCTCTCTCTCTCTCTCTCTCTCTCTCTCTCTCGCTCGCTCGCTGGCAATGCAGGATGGCTAAACAGTCAACAGTCCGGCTAGCATGCTAATGTTGACCCATTATTATGATGTTTGGGGGCATCGTTTTGTCGTGTCACATGACACTAAAGCTGACCCGGGTCAACTGGAACCACTTCGGAGCGTCGCCTGTTATCTCATTATTAATGTATTAAGTTTATTAGTATTCTCTCTCCTTCCTTTCACGGTTGGGCAAAGTGCAATCTCCTGGATTGCTAGCAAAGCCCTTTGGCATAAAGTACAAAGATATGCATTCTTTTTTTAAAGAATATTCTCTCTCTCTCTCTCACTCTCTCTCTCTCTCTCTCTCTCTCTCTCTCTCTCTCTCCCTCCCCCCCCACCACATGCTGTAAATATGTGACAGGCATTCTATTATGGTGTTTCTTTTCATATTCAAGGGATTTTCGAAGATTATTATTATTATTATTATTATTATTATTATTATTATTATTATTATTATATGCTAAGCTACAACCCTAGTTGGAAAAGCAGGGTGTTATGAGCCCAAGGGCTCCAACAGGGAACTTTTCATATTCAAAGGGTTTTCGAAGATTATTATTATTATTATTATTATTATTATTATTATTATTATTATTATTATTATTATTATTACATCCTAAGCCACAACCCTAGTTGGAAAAGCAGGATGTTATAAGCCCAAGGGCTCCAACAGGGAAAATAGCCCAGTGTGGAAAGGAAATAAGGAAAACTACAAGAAGTTTAGGAAAAATGAAGTTGAAAGGAGGGTGAATTTTTTTTTCTAAACTCTATCCGAGATAGTAATATAATCGTATTCCTCTTCTCACCAAAGTTAATTGTCCATTTTAACCACCTCCTCAAGGTGAAGAATACTAGAAGTCAAAATAGTTGGATAATTAGACATTTGAATAGTCCAGCGACGTCTATTCTTGTTGGAGATAATGGATCAAGGCGATGTAAAACAGAAAAGCTCGTATTCCAGTCTAGTATATGATAGGTAAGAATCACATAGATAACAGAAAGGAATCACATGAAAATCACAATGACAGCAGACATTAATAATTAAGATAGTGGATAAGCATTAAAGTTTTAAAGCAGTTTAGTCACTCGTATCACTAATGCTAATAACTTATCTTCACCAAAAGTTTTAAAATCTTAAAACTATTTTGCATTCCTACATTTTTTTTATTCCATACAACTCAAAATAATTAGGATAGTGGATAAGAATTAAGATTTTGAAGGAATTTAGTCACTCGTATCACTAATGTTAATAACTTATATTAACCAAAAGTTTTAAAATGTTCTATTTTGCATTCCTACATTTTCTTTTATTCCATACAACTCAAAATAATTAGGATAGTGGATAAGAATTAAGATTTTGAAGCAGTTTAGTCACTCGTATCACTAATGTTAATATTGTGTCTTAACCAAAAGTTTTAAAATCTTCTATTTTGCATTCCTACATTTTTTTTATTCCATACAACTCAAAGTAAAGATAGAGTAAGGTATAAGACCATAATATTGTGTCTTAACCAAAAGTTTTAAAATCTTAAACTATTTTGCATTCCTACATTTTTTTTTTAATTCCATACAACTCAAAGTTAAGATAGAGTAAGGAATAAGAAAATAAGTTTAGTAAAAGTTTCGAGTGGCGTCAAATTGTCGCTTCCCGGGAGAGACAACCTTTGATTTACTGCAAAAACATTTAGAAGAATTCATTGCCCTTCCTCTTTGCCCCGTATTCCGAAGCCTAGCCTTGACCGACGGTGAGACGACCTCAGGAAGAAAGTGCAGTTAGTAACTGCGGTCAGGTGCATAGGTGTTGTCACATTGGCGGTGTTTTAGTACCCTCCCTTTTCTCTCTCTCTCTCTCTCTCTCTCTCTCTCTCTCTCTCCCCCGACCTTCAGAATCTCCTTTTATAGTTCACAACACCCACCTTCCATCCATATATCCCGTCTTCGCACTTTTATTAGAATGGTTGCGTTTTTTTATCACAACAAATCTCTCTCTCTCTATCTCTCTCTCTCTCTCTCTCTCTCTCTCTCTCTCTCTCTCTCTAAAAGATAAATTATATATTTTATACCTTGAACCAATTATAAACGTTGGACCAATTTCTTGAAAGTGTTCATCCAATCTTTGCTAGAAAATTTGGTCCCTCGTTCTATTTTTTTTTAGGAGTGTCATACAGCCGTGCAAGATAATTGAAGTTTACAGATAAAAGGGGTATCTTGGTTACATTTATTTATTGGAACGAGTCTGGGCAGTAACCTTTCTCTCTCTCTCTCTCTCTCTCTCTGAGGTTATAAAGTATCTTTTAGTGCATAATAAAAGAGATTCTCTGTTTTTGGATTCTCTCTCTCTCTCTCTCTCTCTCTCTCTCTCTCTCTCTCTCTGAGATTATTAGGTATCTTTTAGTGCATAATAAAAAAAAGATTCGCTGTTTTGGGATTGTCACCAGAGAGAGAGAGAGAGAGAGAGAGAGAGAGAGAGAGAGAGAGAGGGGTAGTCAGTCAGTTTCTGGCAGTGTCGAACTCTTTTAAATAATATATCAAGTTTAGGTCACCGTCTAGGTATACCTACAACCCTAGACTGTAGTTTGTGGGTAGGGGCTGGCAGACGGACGTTTAAGGTGACCGTGATAGAGTTGGCTGCAATTCAGACGTAAAAAAAAGGTCGTAGAGCGAAATGAGGTTAGGTTAGTTGGAGCGAGGAATTGACCAGACTCTGTTTGATATCTTTGATAGCCTTTGTTTTTGTTTTTTTTATGATTTTGATATCATGGTGTTTAATTATATCCTATCCTCTAAACCTTCAATAAATTAGATTGCATCCTGATGTTGTGATGGAGCCTCAGGACATTGTGTGGTGTCTGTACGGGCTAGGATTGATATCTCCTACTCTTCTTGAGTCGTATTATCCTGGCATAAACGTTTATCGAGTTTTTATCCTTCCATTTTACATCTACAACCTCCTTATCCTATCCAAATTCAAGATTTCTCCGCCACCAAGTTGTACTTCAGTGGCCTCCCCGACCCCAACGCTGTGCCATGTATCCCAAATTCCTTAAAGCATATTCGGATAGTATATGATAAAGTGAACAATATTATTATAGAAACCTGAAGGCTGGCGAAATGTTCATGACGAAAACAGATGTTAAAATGATGGTACACGTTCGCCCTCTAGGTGTGGAAAGCCCTTCAAAGCATTCAGGGTCAAGATCTCTTTCTCAGTTTGTACTCCTTTTTCTCCTTTTATAAAAGAATAATGCTTTTTTCTCTCTCTCTCTCTCTCTCTCTCTCTCTCTCTCTCTCTCTCTCTCCATTTGCTGTAAATATGTGACAGGCGTTCTTTTTTTTACTGGTATATAATTTAGTAAGAGGAATCGACTAATTTCTGTAGAACATTAGTAAATTTTGTCTTTATAAAAACCGGTTTGGACAATTGGTCATTGGGCACAAACAAGTCTAAACTAAAAATAGTTTTGTAATAAAATAATAAAGAAATTCGTACTGTTAGTCAATATACTTACTTTGCGTTGTTGTTTTAGATTAAAATCGTCCCTATATTATGAAATATTTGTTTTAAAATGATTGATGAAAGCCAAACAATTTAGAACCTCTAAAAGCAAACTAGGGGAAGTGATTGATGAAAGCCAAACAATTTAGAACCTCTAAAAGCAAACTAGGGGAAGTGATTGATGAAAGCCAAACAATTTAGAACCTCTAAAAGCAAACTAGAGGAAGGAAAGAAATATTCAAGGAATCATTTGCATCGGTTAAAGTCTTTTTTTTTACATGATTCCACTTAAAGTTATTAGTAGATTATCCTGAAAATTTAAACAAATGACCCTCATGACTTGCAACAGTAGGATATCCGATCCGGATATTGTATTTTTCATTAGGAAAAATACAATACCGTGTCGTCTTGAAATACGCGGAAATCATACGCAAACCAAAGACTTTTTTAGGCCATGCGTAAACCCAAAGTCTGTAGAGATCTTGCGTAAACCATTAGGAAATTCCCCGTTGCCGAAGTATATACTGAAATGTGTTTGCATTGCGGGATTAGATTTTGGTTGTCTTTAATTACCAAACGGTTTTATCAGTTATGATTTATGTTTTACATTGAAATTGGTCATTATTTGTGATATGATATATTAAAAGTCCAGCACTACTATTCGAAATACTTGCTAACAACGGGGATTTGTGCCTTGTGAAGCAACGCCCTTTATATATATATATATATATATATATGTATATATATATATATATATATGCAGAAGAACCACAGGGAAAATCACGTTTTCCTGTGATTTTTACGCATATATATATATATATATATATACATATATATATGTGTGTGTGTGTGTGTGTATGTGTGTGTGCCATTCACTATCTTCACAGCACTGATATTCTCAGACACAGATGTAATATGTAATAGAGGGAAATTATGTCCTTCAGTTCTTCACTAAAACCGAATTGTTAGAAGGTTTCTGGGTCTAAACGTAAAAGTCTGGGAGGTGTTAAGTGGGATTCGTCCCTCTTTTAAGAACGAATTTCGTTTATTTACGTATATGCTTTGTAAATAATTGATCTCGTGTATTAATACATTTTCTTACATGCGCGAACACGGCGACAAGCCCTTTCGCTAGTATGCATGTGAAATATTTGGCCACGTTTATTGTGTACAATTTAATGAATTATGAAATGTAGACTTGGGTTTAATCAGCTTAAGTTCTCATTATATATATATATATATATATATGTTATTCATTATTATTTGATCAATCTTAATTTTTCAATGTTCCTTTCCCTTCATAATAATTTTGATCTTGAATCTAAAATTGGTAACCCTTCCATATCAAAGTTTATTTATTGCAATAACCCTTCCATATCAAAGTTTATTTATTGCAATAACACTTCCATTCAAAAGTGTCCCCATTACAATAACATTTACATTCAAAAGTAGCCAATTACAATAACACTTAGATTTAAAAGTATCTCCATTACAATAACTTTCATTCAAAATTAGCCCCATTACAGTAACACTTCCATTTAGAAGTTTCCCCATTACAATAACACTTCCACTCAAAGGTGTCCCTGTTACAGTGAGACATCCATTCAAAAAGATCCCCATTACAATACGAGTAACACTTATAATTAAAAGTAGCCCCATTACAATAACACTTCTGTTCAAAAGTAATCCCTGATTTTTAACTTCTCTGCCTGGTTATTTGCCAGACCGGGGTTCGAGTCCCGCTCAAACTTGTTAGTACCTTTAGTATCTGCAACCTTACCATCCATGTGAACTAAGGTTGGGGGGTGGGGATCGGGGAAGCCTATAGGCTATCTGTTGAGTCATCAGCAGCCATTGCCTGGCCCTCCCTGGTCCTAGCTTGGGTGGATAGGTGGCTTGGCCGCTGATCATGTAATATATGGTCAGTTGGGGGAGCCTATAGGTCTATCTGTTGAGTCATCAGCAGCCATTGCCTAGCCCTCCATGGTCCTAGCTTGGTTGGATAGGTGGCTTGGGCGCTGATCATGTAATATATAGTCTAGTGCCTTTAGTATCTGCAACCTTACCATCCATGTGAACTAAGGCTGGGGGGTAGGAGCCTATAGGTCTATCTGTTGAGTCATCAGCAGCCATTGCCTAGCCCTCCATGGTCCTAGCTTGGGCGCTGATCATGTAATATATGGTCAGTCTGTAGGGCATTGCCCTGCTTGCTAGGGCAATGTCACTGTCCCTTGCCTCTGCCATTCATGTACCTCCACATTTTTAAAGCCTATCCTACGAGTATCCCTCGCCTAACGTCTCCTCTGCTCCTCTACTCCTCAGGCGCAGTGCTGCTCGACTTGGAGGAGCGCGACCTCCCGAGCATCGCGGCCCGTGTGGTTGACAAGATGGTCGCCTGCGACCAGATCCCACCGGACCAACGCGATGCCGTGATTCGCGTCCTACTCCTCAGGCACAGACACATCCGTGACAGCCACTCATCCTTCAGGCTCCCCTCCCGTGGCTCCAAAAGTGCCCTTGCAAGGTGAGTCATTAGAATCTGGTGGCCAGTTTTCTTTCTTTTGAGTTATATGCCCTTTGAATTATCTTTTATTATTGTTTATTATTATTAATTATTTGAATTATCTTTTATTGTTTATTTTTATTATTAATTATTTGAATTATCTTTTATTATTGTTTATTACTATTATTAATTATTTGAATTATCTTTTATTATTGTTTATTATTATTAATTATAATTATTATTATTATTATTACTATTATTATTGTTATTATTACTTATAATTTACTATTATTATTATTATTATTATTATCATTATTATTATTATTATTATTATTAGCAGATCCCCATACCTAGCTCGAAAGGCAGCACGCTATAAACCCAAGGGCTCCAACAGGGAAATAATAGCCCAGCGAGGAAGGGAAATAAATAAACTAAAAGAGAAGTAATGAACGATATAAAATAAATTATGAGAACAGTAACAACATAAAAATATATCTTTCATAAATGAACTATAAAACGAGACTTAAGTCAGCCAATTCAACCTAAAAACATTCGCTACAAGTTTGAACTTTATATTTTATATGGTATTAAAGTTCTGTGAACAAGTTAATTTTATATCGTTGAACTGCCGTAATTCAAAGTTGCAGCGAATGTTTTATGTTGAACAGGCTGAAAATGAGTCTCTCTTCATAGTTTATATATGACATATTTTAACGTTGTTGCTGATCTCAGGGTATTTTATATAATTTAATCATATGGTTTATTTCCTTTCCTCACTGGGATATTTTTTCCCCGTTGGAGCCCTTGGGCTTATAGCACCCTGCTTTTCCAGCTGGGGTTGTCACTGTTGAACTGAATACGCTTCATAATTTGTTTTCAAATGAGTGATAAGACCAGGAAAACAGCCCTTAAAGTGATTTTTTGGGCTCAGGCCATGTCGTCCTGATGGAAGTTCCTATTAGGTAGCTTTATACCCTAGAAAGCTACCTAATAGGAACTTCCATCAGGACGACATGGCTACCTCACCCAAAAATAGATTTTTCGCTTTGCTCAAAAACCGTTTTATTAATTTCTTCAGCTCCGAAGAGAAATTGACGTCATCACCTACTACAGTGAGTTTGGACGGCGGCAGCAGCCTAAGAGCCTCGGTTCGCAAAGCTGGCCTCTCCAACCTATTCCACGTCAACACCTTCGCTGGCTTCCTTCGTCAGAACACGGCAGAGGACAACATCACCTCCAACGGAAACGTCACTGAGGACCAGAAACAAGAAAATAAAGATGAGGAAAAAGGAGAGCGTTATACACAGGTAAGATGTCCATGGACGATGCGGCCCTAACGTGCCCATAGAGTTATATACCCTATTACTTGTTTACTTGTTTTGGGTTTAAATCCAACCCTCCACTGAAGTCGAGTGAACTATTATATACTCTATTACTTGTTTACTTGTTTTGGGTTTAAATCCAACCCTCCACTGAAGTCGAGTGAACTATTATATACCCTATTACTTGTTTACTTGTTTTGGGTTTAAATCCAACCCTCCACTGAAGTCGAGTGAACTATTATATACCCTATTACTTGTTTACTTGTTTTGGGTTTAAATCCAACCCTCCACTGAAGTCGAGTGAACTATTATATACCCTATTACTTGTTTACTTGTTTTGGGTTTAAATCCAACCCTCCACTGAAGTCGAGTGAACTATTATATACCCTATTACTTGTTTACTTGTTTTGGGTTTAAATCCAACCCTCCACTGAAGTCGAGTGAACTATTATATACCCTATTACTTGTTTACTTGTTTTGGGTTTAAATCCAACCCTCCACTGAAGTCGAGTGAACTATTATATACCCTATTACTTGTTTACTTGTTTTGGGTTTAAATCCAACCCTCCACTGAAGTCGAGTGAACTATTATATACCCTATTACTTGTTTACTTGTTTTGGGTTTAAATCCAACCCTCCACTGAAGTCGAGTGAACTATTATATACCCTATTACTTGTTTACTTGTTTTGGGTTTAAATCCAACCCTCCACTGAAGTCGAGTGAACTACTTCTCGGGCGGGTCCATATCAATCATCTCACGAAACATTTTCATTATAACTTATACAATTCTTTGATTGTAGCATCTTCCTAATCATATGATCTTGTGAAAGACGGGTGGCCCAAACGTGCCCATAGAGTTATAATACCCTATTACTTGTTTACTTGTTTTGGGTTTAAATCCAACCCTCCACTGAAGTCGTCGAGTGAACTACTTCTTGGGCGGGTCCATATCAATCATCTAACGAAACATTTTCATTATAACTTATACAATTCTTTGATTGTAGCATCTTCCTAATCATATGATCTTGTGAAAAGTAATGTCTTTAGTTTCTTCTTAAAGTCAATTGCTCTCTCTAGGTCCTTCATTTCAGTTGGCACTTTATTATATTGCTAATTTATTTTCAAAATTTCTGCATTTTTTCAAGTGTGTTTCTTTCTGTTTGTTCTCTAAAAGTAGGTGTCACTTTTTTTTGGGGGGGAGGGATAATTATTTTTCTGAATTATACAACTATAGTTTGTGTAGAAATTACCCAGACGGAACTTTATCTAAAATTATAATAAGTATCATTATTAGCTGAAAATGCTATGTAATCGCAATACTGACGTACTTGAAGAAATGCAAGTATAAGTTGCCACATTACCATTCTGCAAGTATAAGTTGCCATTATTACCATTCTGCAATTCAAGTTGCCATTATTACCATTCTGCAATTTAAGTTGCCATTATTACCATTCTGCAAGTATAAGTTGCCATTATTACCAATCTGCAATTTAAGTTGCCATTATTACCATTCTGCAATTTAAGTTGCCATTATTACCATTCTGCAAGTATAAGTTGCCACATTACCATTCTGCTTTAAAGGATAATATATGGAATCCTTACGAACCTTCAATGTGTAGTTGCACGAAATCAAAGAAAGGGAGAAATCATTCTAAGACTTACTACAACTTCACACAATGTTTTGCACTTTTACTTTCTTTTACGGGTTTATTTCTCGCCCTCCATCAGACACTAAAAGTCTGTTCAGGCGGGCTTCGGTGTGTGATAAAAAAGAGGAAGGTATCAGTTATATATATAAAAAAAACAGGAAGGTATCAGTTGTATATATAAAAAAAAAAGGTCCTAAATAGGCATGTACCAGTTCTTAATTCCTATTTTCGCAATATTTTTGGGAGTCTCTTCCGCATTTAGCGGAACTATTCTGACCATGACATTATCATAAAATAATTTCATGAAATTGGCCCCAAAAAGGGTGTAGGTAGGAAGGAAGGATGTGAATGGAAGAGGAACCAAAAGGCCTCGACCTTGACATCTAGAAGAAAACGAGTCTGATATTTAGGCCTAAAGGATCGGTCGGAACACGGAAGACCTTTTGCCAGCCGGCCCCATACAACTTCCTAGTTGTGAAAACTCTACCTCGGAAGGATACTTATTTTTCTTAATGTAACAAAGCCTCTATTAAAGGCAGAAGTTAATTCGTTTTTAGCTTATTAAGGAGACTTTTCTCTTTAACTGAAAGGTTTTACAGTAAGCGTCAAATTTAGTGGCTGTTTTTATCCTGTGTGATTTACGGGCTGCCAACGCAAGATCCCGTGTCTTGCATAAGTCAAGGCAAGCCACACAAACATTCCTGTGTGCAACTTACTGTAATCAAACAAATAGGTTGAACAGTGAAGCCCTTTTTTGTTCAAATATTCCTCTTAAAATTACAATAAATGAAATATTCGGTGTTAAATGCTGAATGCCTTCGAGTGTATACGATGAAATGAATGTGAAGGCCCTGTAAAAAGTAGGGTTAATTTGCTTTATGGGGCCAGAAAAGCAGTCTTTAAAGAAAAGAAAAAGAATTAGTTAAAAAAAAATTAATAATCTCTGACAACTTGTAAGCTCTCCGTTACATATTGGAGAGTGGGCAGGCAACTAGTCTGGTCTTTCGTAAAGCTGCTGTTTTTTTTTTTTTTTTTTTTTTTTTTTTTTTTTTTAAACCTTACCTGGGGGAAGTTCCCTTTTGGAATTTACACACCTAATTCTTTGTCCGGTACCACTTATTATTTAAGACGGGCTAAAAGCAGTTAACCTTGTTGACGATTGCAAAATTACCCTGACTGGAAGTCTAAAGGGCGGAGTTTCAAGACCAGATTTTTGTCGGAAATGACTGAATGAATAGTTGTCATGTGTTGAACCTTGAGATCGACTGAGCTGTATGGTATTTGTATCGAACCTTGAGATCGACTGAGCTGTATGGTATTTGTATCGAACCTCGAGATTGACTGAGCTGTATGATATTTGTATCGAACCTTGAGATCGACTGAGCTGTATGGTATTGGTATCGAACCTTGAGATCGACTGAGCTGTATGGTATTGGTATCGTACCTTGAGATCGACTGAGCTGTATGGTATTTCTATCGAACCTTGAGATCGACTGAGCTGTATAGTATTGGTATCGAACCTTGAGATCGACTGAGCTGTATGGTACTTGTATCGAACCTTGAGATCGACTGAGCTGTATGGTATTTGTATCGAGATCGATTGAGCTGTATGGCAGTTGTATCGAACCTTGAGATCGATAGAGCTGTATGGTATTTGTATCGAACTTGAGATCGACTGAGCTGTATGGGATTTGTATCGAACCTTGTGATCGATTGAGCTTCATTATATATTTTTTTTAATAGTAACACTCTTCAGGAAGACCTTTAAGGGTTTTTTTAATACAATCTCTGCCTCTTGCTCCTTATCATTACGAATTTCTTAGAAGCAGAGGTAACTCTTTCAATCTTTTTCTATTTTCTACCATCATATTTTGCTCTAGCTAATAATATTGCGACTAAAACAAGACGTTATTTTAGGCTCTACATTGAAATATGTTGTTAGATCTGCACGAAAGAATAGATATTACTATTAACTATGAAATAAGAGATACTGCCCAAAGTATAAATTTATCATTATAAAGTTTTTTTGTAGTTGTCAGATATTTTGAAACTCAAATGCTTTTAAGTATAATCGGTAACTTATCTAGTATTTGACAGATAGATAGATGTTCACTTAAACCTTATGCTTCAGCCTGATTGAGTCTTGGTTTTTACCTCTCTCTCTCTCTCTCTCTCTCTCTCTCTCTCTCTCTCACTCTCTCTCTGTGTGTGATTGCATATTTAATTATTTCGATATTTTTTAATCGTTCAAGTTAGTGACCAATGTTCCAAGGGAATTTTTACCTAGAGGTCAATATCCATATCAGTGACATTTCAATGAGAGAGAGAGAGAGAGAGAGAGAGAGAGAGAGAGAGAGAGCATAAATTGACGGCGACATTCGTCATCGCCCTTGAGAGAAAGGACAGGAACATACGGTTCGCTTTACGCAAGAAATGTATTTTTTCGTAAGCACAAGGTCGCCTCCATTATTTCATCGAAGATGTTGAGTCAGTTCGAGTGAATGAGTCAAATGTCGATTTACTGGTAATAACATAAAACCATCCGTTATATGTCTATTGAAAATCCGTCTTGGATTCGGCGTCAAGATGCCAGAAATCTTCGTCAATCAATCAATCTTTGATTCCGTTTATTAGAGGTAAATTAGTAATATTTTAATAACTTATTAGGATATACTTCAATTATTAAGTGCTGGGTTGCCTTTGATATAATCATTGATTACTTAGCTCCCGTTTATTCATTTAACTCATGTTAATTCATTTGCTTATTCAATTGTACCCGGCACTGTGACTGCATTTCATACGCTCTTTTGGTTGAAGTATTTTATCATTATTCTTTCTCTTGCTTGAGGGTAAACACGGGCACTCGGTTCCATCTCATTTCTCTTCCTCTTGTTTTTGTTTTAAGTTTTATAGTTTATATATGATAGATATAATTTAATGTTATTGTTCTTCAGATATTTTATTTTGATTGATCATCACTTCTTTCGTAGTTTATTTATTTCCTTATTTCCTATCTTCACTGGGCTATTTTTCCCCGTAGGAGCCCTTACCCTTATGACATTTTGCTCTTCCAACTAGGGTCATAGCTTAGCTTATAATAATAATAATAATAATAATAATAATAATAATAATAATAATAATAATAATAATAATAATGGGTTAGAAAATTGTTATACTCAACCAAGTTTTTTTTTTTATGGCAAAGTAAGTAGTTTATAGAAGGAAGAATGATTTTGACAGCACAGGTAAAAATAATTTATGTACCAGAAAACACATTTCTCTCTAAAATGGATGTAGGTGATTGGTACCCCCCCCCCCTCTCTCTCTCTCTCTCTCTCTCTCTCTCTCTCTCTCTCTCTCTCTCTCTCTCTCTCTCTCTCTCTCTAATGTTAGTCCCCAGGTGGCTTGGAAAGAAAATTGACAACTAGTTTTGACATAGCCATTGGTTTGATCATATCTGTTCTGTCTTATCTCCTTTGAAATTGAGGCGAACCTGTTACGAACATTTCATCTTTGGGCTGAAATGTCAACTCGGGTGATTTAACATCTGTTTACAAATTTAAATCTAATGACAGTAAGTTATATACCCGTTTTGTGTTCTTGAATGTTCCCTCATAATTCCTTATTTTTATACGAATTGAAAAAAAAGTTATTTTGGAAATGGTAAAAGCCCATGAATTCATTGTCACTTTTAAACTGTTTTCATCATCAGAGTAAGTTTGTAGTGTTGAGAGGGGATGAGCGTGTGTAGAGATGTGAGGGGGGGTGTCTCTCTCTCTCTCTCTCTCTCTCTCTCTCTCTCTCTCTCTGCCTCCACGTGCATTATAGTGCAGGTGCCCTTGGCTAGACTGACGCAATGTCTTATGCTGAACTAATAATATAGAACCACACCTTGCTACACATTGGAAAGTGGGTGTATATGCATGTATGTGTATATGTATAATATATATATATATATATATATATATATATATATATATATATATATATGTATATGTATATGTATATGTATATGTATATATATATATATATATATATATATATATATATATATATATATATATATATATATATATATATATATATATACATACATACTGTATACACACATGCATGCATATGCAGTAGTTGTATTTTCCCTGTACTGCATAATGGTTTTTCTGTCTGTAGGCCATTACGTTACGCAAGGTTACAGTGCAACATATATGGATAGGAACTTTTGTGAAATTTGCGAAACCCAATATTAATTAACCCTCTTTTATTACGAGTCGTTTCCCAAGCTATAATTTAGTGCTGACCGTACCACCTGTTAAGATTTTTAACAGCACGATTTATCTCTGGGGCATAGTGGTCTCTCTCTCTCTCTCTCTCTCTCTCTCTCTCTCTCTCTCTCTCTCTCTCTGATTAATGTATACAATGAGGTTCGAACAGGCTATGACTTTTAACCTTCCACATGGTGTGTAGCCAAGCTACAACCGTAGTTGGAAAAGCAAGATGCTATAAGCCCAAGGACTCCAACAGGGAAAAATAGCCCAGTGAGGAAAGGAAATACGGAAATAAATAAATGATGAGAACAAATTAACAATAAATCATTCTAAAAACAGTAACAACGTCGAAACAGATATGTCATATATAAACTATAAAAAGACTCATGTCAGCCTGTTCATCATAAAAACATTTGCTCCTACTTTGAACTTTTAAAGTTTTAAATTTACCTCAATGATAATTATGGAGCGAGTGACTCAAAGTTCTTCTTTTTTCGTTGATATAAAATGGACTAGCATTCCCTTTAAATAATCTTGGTTCCGGGTTCTCTCTCTCTCTCTCTCTCTCTCTCTCTCTCTCTCTCTCTCTCTCTCTCTCTCTCTCTCCACGTTAACGTTAGAAATTACATAGCTCTATATTACTTTACATATCTGATTTCGCCACTGTATCATAGTTATATGATAATTTGATATTTATCCCTCGTATTCTAATTCCCATTCCTTCGTTTCAAGCAAGAAAAAGAAAAAAAAGTTATGCAACTTAACCTTAACCTTCGCATGTCTTGCAATTGAGCTTTGCAATTGAATGCCACTCATTAGCGAGGAACACACCCCCACGTGAGCGTTTCTGCATGATTTAATTAATAAACAGAACACCCGCTATATTATTGTATACGCTTGCAAATTACACTTTTTTAATACTTTCATTCTTGAATTCACGAGAGCCGTATGAATGAATTCCGTTGGAAAGAAAAAAAAAAGGACGGTGACGTCATTTCATTCATAAAAAGTGAAGCGGGTGTGTTTCCTATTAGTCTTTACTACGCCAACTTCATGCTCGTTATAAAGTTTGTGGTTTTAGGTTAACCTAAATCATGTTTGTTTGCAGTAGTGAAAAATAGAGACTTGTTTTAGCTGGGGAAAAAAGATTTTTAACTTTTGGGATTAAAGAATGAAATATACTGTAGATAATTTATAAAGTGTGCCTCTCTCTCTCTCTCTCTCTCTCTCTCTCTCTCTCTCTCTCTCTCTCTCTCTCTCTCTCTCTCTCTCTCATAATCATACCAGCTTTGTTTGGGAAAGGTTAAAGGTGTCCAGTTTCAGCTTCATCAGAATAGATACTCACCAGAACGTCAACTGGATAAGCCCAACCCCCACTGTGGTGCCCGAACACAGCAGTGGCCTCTCCAGTAAACAGCTTAAACTCAGGCTCCCGGGAGGGGTTCGATCTGCTGCCATCCGAAAATGTTACCCCCCGTAATAATGGACAATTCTAAAATAAACTATGGAAATAAATATTATTATTTACACGTTTTACCATTTAAAACGTTGTCGTCTAATCACACATCGTTCTGGCTTTTCAGATTGACATCGAGGACATGTCCCCGAAAGAGAAAGAAGCCAGAGAAAGTGCGCGCAAGAACACTGAATTGCTGAAGAAGATCCCAGAAGGAGCTGAAGCCACGGCCGTACTCGTAGGTGCCGTCGATTTCTTAAAGCAGCCTACCATCGCCTTCGTCAGGCTTGCAGAGGGTGTCATGATGGATAACCTAGTTGAGGTATGTAGCAACTAACGAATGCTCACGCTATTTCGTCATCTGTTACAGGATGCCAGAAAACCTCAAATCAATCTATCAATCATCATCTGTTAAGATTTGTATTCTATAATGATATTTGGAGTGGTCCATGTAAACTTCACCACTGATTTGCTTTACCAATGTAATGTTTGATTTCTCCTCTTTGGTAGGTTCCCATTCCAGTGAGGTTTATGTTCGTCTTGCTTGGTCCCTTCCATGGCGAAATGGACTACCATGAGGTGGGTCGATCCATCTCCACCCTTATGTCCGACAAGGGCTTCCATGAAGTGGCATACCGTGCACATTCCCGTGGGCAGTTACTCTCGGCTATCAATGAATTCCTAAATGCTTCGATAGTCCTTCCGCCTTCTGACTGGAACAATAAGGACCTCGTTCCAGTCGATGATATCAGAGCCAAGGCAAATCAGATGATGAAAAAGAAGGAAAGCATGCGAGCACGAAAGCAGTCAGAACAAGGTACAGCCCCTCAACTAGTGATTTTCATTTCTACATTTAATGTTATGCATTATTGCCTAAATGGAAGTGGTATAAACAGATTTGCTGTTTGTTTATGATTGCATGTCATCTAAAAATTCCTGTCAAACCCATATTCACAGTCCAAATCTCTAAAAACTGTCTAATTGGTACATAGCTGTTTTATATTAAAGCCTTTGTTGTATTCACAAGTTCTTTCCCCTTTTTTTCAGGAGCCCCAGCAGCTGCGGCGCCAGTTTCTGCAGGTGATGGAGGTGACGGGGATCGAAAGCCTCCTCCCCGTGATCCTCTCATACGGACTGGCAAGCCATTCTATGGCATGATTCAGGATATCAAAACCCGTTATCCCCTCTACCTAAGTGATATCAAAGATGGCTTGAGTGGCCAGGTTTTAGCTACTACAATTTTCATATTCTTTGCTGCTCTTTCCCCGGCCATCACATTCGGTGGCATGTATGGTAAGTCCTTCGGGGCATTCTGGTAACACTTGAATATTGGTCTTTAATTACTGCTGCTCATGAAATAGTTGAAATATATTCATGGGTGTACTGTACGGGACACCTTAGAGCTTAAGGAAAAGCTTTAAATGATAGCTTAAAAATGTCTTCTTTTAGTTTTTACTATTGCCTTTTTTCCACCTATCTTCCTCAATCAAATATAATTTAGCATTACAGTGACTAACTGCCGTTATAATTTCAGGTGATCAGACTAAAAATTACATTGGCGTAGGGGAGACACTGCTCATTTCCATGGTCAATGGATTAATCTTCTCTCTCTTTGCTGCTCAACCGTTGCTAATTGTTGGAGCTACTGGACCGCTTATGATATTTGACATAAGTCTTTACAAGGTAAGATACACACATTTTGATATAAATATATTTTTCTTTTAATTAGATAGTTTCTGACACTGCTCCTTTCTTAATAGTTTTTTTAAACAGTGACTACATTACTGTATGTGGATGAGCAAGTATTGTAGCCAAGTTTTGTTTTAGTAGCATGTGGAAGATGTAATAGCAGTTACCTCAGAGTACATCAACTAAAAATAGCAAGATTTTGAAACCACCACCAAAAAAAAAAAAAAAAAAAAACTTCGAAGGAATTATCTAAATGGGAGACAGCCTGTGAATAGTGGTTTTCACACGCCCCTGATGTATACACGACACCCATGAGGTGCTCGCGCGAGGGTAGTAACCTCTGCATTCCATACTTTTATCTTTCTCTGGTATATTTGGAAGATTTATATCAGAAAAGTGTAAAGAAGGACCCTTTTCACCGGGCGTCACAGGTCTCTCCCCAGAAATAGATTTTTCCTTCGTCAAAATCCCTTTATTTCATACTATTTACTGATCTTCGTAATTAATATTTTTCAGTTTTGCATGTCGAATGAATTGGATTTCTTGGCCATGAGAGTCTGGATTGGCATCTGGATGACTGTCTTTTGCATAATCATCGTTGCCTTCGAGGCTGTAGTCATTGTTAAAAAATTCACCAGATTTACGGAAGAGATTTTCTCAACTCTCGTGTGCCTTATTTTCATCTACGAGGCCTTTGCTAAATTGGCCGAAGTTTTCAAACTGCATCCTCTGCAAGCAACATACGGATTCACAGATGCCAACAGTAGCCAAATGTATGTGATAGTATATTTTACTCAACTTAGAACCAAATGTGCTATTTTATGATAATATATTTAATGGTGTATAAATTTTATTCTATACAAATATTGGCATGTACTATGTACTCTCCTGTATAGATTTTTACTTGTAATTTCTATTGAATCAAATTAGCTGGTTTATTTTCTTTCTTGAAACTTGGATAATATTCTGTTGATATACACACTTGGTAACTATATAGCTTTCTCATATAATTTCTCATGTAATTAACTAAATGTGTGGTAATGAATTCATTCTAGTAACTGGAAAACTTTTATTTTCAGTGTCAATGGTATTCTTGTGAATGGGACCCTCATGAATGGAACCAATGAAAACGGCACTGAAATAGAGCCCGATTTGGTTCTCTCAGCCCAGCCTAACACCTCTCTCCTCTCCTTGATTCTCATGATTGGAACCTTCATCATTGCCTACAAACTGAAACATTTCCGTAACTCAAAATTCCTCGGCAGAAGTGTGAGTATGGTGTTATCTTTAGCTATTTTATTGTTGCAGTATGAAAATTAGATACAGTACTGTATTTATGTCTTTGACTGTCAAGACTAATGTATATTATCATTGTCTAAAACCTTTGTTTTAGATAAGTTTATTTCCATGCAAATATAATATAGTACAGTAACACTCCACCCTACGTTGTTGGTTGGCTCAAGTAATATGACACAATGGATTTTTAACTTAATTTGGAATTTTGCCTTATGGTGCAACTTCAAAGTGTTCCCTATACTGAACATATGTTCCAGCATTAACAAGCTTCCATGTGGAGTACAGCTCTATATACATTTATGTACAGTACAGTACCTCATCCGTTATTGTACGTTAGAAACCTAACGTAATGACGATAAAACAGTGCGTTTTAAAATATTTTAAGATAGATGCAGTTAAGATGGACTTAAATGGGATGTTCTTATTTTACTTTCCACTAAAAATCTTTATTTTTCTGACAGCAAGCTTTACATTTTTAATTTTACAGTGATAGTAATGTCTATTTTTTTCTGTGGCAAATTTTCTAACTACAGTACTGAGCATAATTATATACTTATCAAGTGTGCAAATAAGGATTTAAAAAAAATTGTAAATTCATTGTAAATTCTTTTATTTACAGATCAGAAGAGCCCTTGGTGATTTTGGTGTGCCACTCTCCATTGTTTTGATGGTTTCTTTGGATTACCTAATTGATGACACCTACACAGACAAGCTCACCATGCCTGAAGGACTCACACCCTCCAACCCTGCAATCAGAGGTTGGGTTATCAATCCATTCGGTGTTGTTTCAACCCTTCCAGTGTGGTGTATGTTTGCCTCCGCTCCTGCATCTCTTTTGCTGCTGTGCCTTGTTTTCCTGGAAGGAAATATTTGCCAGTAAGTTTATATCTAGAAGGGCATACTTTTATACATTAATTTTTAATATTTGATGGCTGTAGTAAGTCTCCTACACAAGAATGAGATGCATTCCATGGCATCCAGCTCATAGCCCAAACCCCCAACTCTGATCTTTCCAACATTAGCGAGCTAGCCTATGCATGTTTTCTTATAGCTATTTATATCAAATATCTCTGATTTTATTTAAATTTTATTATTTTGCACTTATTCAAAATATTTTCATTTTATTGCACACAGATTCATATTCAAAATTCTTAAAAAGTTCTTATTTAGGAGATTTACTTCTGTTATATGTAGCATATATATTTAAAGGACTATTACTTATGTAATGTGGTATGATAAAGTGTACTAGCTACGTTCGGATAGGAAATTTGATAAAAATCTATTGATATTAATAGATAATTGGATTAGATTTTTGTTAATCAGTAGGGATAAAATATCAACTTTTCTAAAAATAAATTTATCACTTACTAGGGGACATGTATGATGAATACTGTAATCATAAGTTCAACTGTACTTTATAAGGTGATACAATAGATATAGGTAGGTAAGGAAAAAGTATCCGTATCTCTTTAATTTTCAAAATAAATACTTCACTTATAAGTCACTAAAGATGTATAATTTTTTCATGAAATTCTAAGCAAAGTTGTTGTTGGTGTTTCAAGATAGTCTTTCATGGCCATTTTTTTTTTTGTAATGGGAATTGTCTACATTATTAGGCTTCATTTTAATCTAGTAATAGGCATTTCTGTGAAGTAAGACACCCAACTCAGTCCTCTAGTTGATAAATTCAGTGTTTTCAGTGAAAATCAAACTGTAGTAAAAAGAGAAACTTTATTTGCTAGTAAGCTATTTACTACTAGCACTGTATATGAAGCCCATATCATTATAAATAAATTAAAAATTTTCTTCCAGTCTCATTTTGGGTAAGCCCGAGAAGAACATGGTGAAGGGATCAGGATTCCATTGGGATTTGGTTCTTTCTGGTGTTATCAACTTCGTAGCCGGCATCTTTGGTGCTCCTTTCATGGGTCCTGCTTGTGTAAGAACAATCTCTCACGTATCTGCTCTTACTGTCATGAGCACTACACAAGCTCCTGGTGAATCCCCTAAAGTTCAGGGTGTTATTGGTGAGTTTGAATTTGTTTCAGTTGTCATTTACTTGTTCAAAATACAAGGGATATTTTCTTTATTACTATGCATAGTGAAAATTCAAAGCATTACACTCTTGAGGTTAAAAAGAAAAATGGGTATAGATTTTTCTTTAGAATTTCATTATAATTATTAGCTAAATTATATATGTGTATTTATAAAAAAATACTTATTTCAGAACAACGAGTCAGTGCCTCCCTTGTTTCATTGATGGTTGGACTGGCAGTATTCCTAACCGCTGCTCTCAACTTGGTGCCGAAAGCTGTATTATTGGGCATTTTCTTGTACATGGGAATATCAGCCACTGCTGGTATTCAATTCATTGAACGTTTGATGCTAGTCCTTATGCCTGTAAAACATCATCCTAATGTCCCATATGTTAAGAAGGTCAGTTTGGTTCAAGTAACCTTTAAAATTTGCAAACTAATGAAATAACTCTTTCATATCTCGATAATATCAATTCAACTTCTGTCACAGACGACTGTTGCTCCTAATTTTACCTGATCTTGAACATACTAACAAACATTATGGTTCAAATGATAAAATGAAAAGTCTAGCAATTGTTTGAGGGATTGATTCATTGTAAAGTGAATAGAGTCCATAATACCTTGGTTCTTCCCAGGTCTTGCATGGAGAAGTACAACTTGTAAGTTGTTCACCACTGAGTGGAGTTTTAAGTGATAAGTGAGATCCTTTAACTGTGTGAAGCAATGCATGGCTTCTAGAGAGCTCTAAAAGATTAGGAAATGTCTCAGAGCTGCTTTCAGTTAATATAGAAATACTTGAAGATAGTAAAACATATTTTTTTGGCAATGATAATGACTGTGAATGCATAGGCTGGGAAACCATTAGAACGTAGAACTAAGTTTATGAAGATATACCAATGACAATATTAGTGCCAAGTTCTCTGCAGTTTTCATTGGTTACCTAGGGAATCAAGTGTTGTTGCTTTAATTTTGCTTTTTTTACATTGGAAGGTTTAGCATTTATAAAATTCAAACTGCCTCAATATTCTTGATATAGAGATATAATGATGCTTTTACTACCAGTGGTAGTATCTAAATAAGATATGCCTTTAGTATGTATATATATATATATATATATATATATATATATATATATATATATATATATATATATATATATATATATATATATATATATATATATATATATATATATATATATATATATATATATATACACATGATATGACTAAAGTCAGATTAAATTTTTGTGCTATTGAATATACAGATGAGGTAATTTCCATTCTTGCAAGTATTGCACAAATTACTGCAGTCGAAGAATTTTTACGGATACCTTTGCTTTAATTTTATTTCTGCCTCCTTTAAAATAGCTACTGTTCTGTAATTTAAAAGTAATTAAATCCAAGAAAAGAAGCATCGTTGTGCTTAACCACAGTGTGGCCCAAAATTTTAAGAGCTGTTGTAAGAACACACGGATACCTTTGCTTTAATTCTATTTCTGCCTCCTTTAAAATAGCTACTGTTCTGTAATTTAAAAATAACTAAATCCAAGAAAAGAAGCATCGTTGTGCTTAACCACAGTGTGGCCCAATATTTTAAGAGCTGTTGTAAGAACACAGTAATTGATGAATCATTTGTGACATTTTTCTAGTTGTTGCTGTTGTACGAACATAGTAATTGATGAATTATTTGTGTCATTTTTATGGTCGTTACTCAACAAACTAATAGCTCAATTTTTCCTCTTCCAGGTCCGCACATGGAAGATGCATGCTTTCACTGGAGTCCAACTTATCCTTCTAGCTGTCTTGTGGATTGTTAAGCAATCTCCTGCTGCACTCTGCTTCCCATTTGTATTGATGTTCCTCATTCCCATCAGATTGTATCTTCTTCCGTATGCTTTTAATGGCACAGAGCTCAGTTCTGTAAGTATTACTCTTTGTAAGCTTTTGAAGTACACACTGTACTGCTAAAAAAAAAATTATTTACTATAAACTATGAGACCATTGAATTTTGAAAATGAAGGACTGAAAATATTGTTGCTTTTCTGTTTACAGCTTGATGGCAAAGATGCTAACGCTAGCATGAATGACGATGGAGAGCCTGACTTCTTCGAGGAGACTCACAGCCTACCCACTCACATTGATCATGTCCACCAAAGCTGAGAAGTTCATCAGCACTTGTGAGATTTTTAAGAAATATAGATCTGTTGTGCAGCTGTTTCACAGCTCATACGTACATTCCTTAAGTCTTCCAGCCGTTATGTGACTAACAGAAATAAGTCGTTGATTTTAATTTTTACTGCAGGAATTTCTATAGCGAGTGCAAAAATAATCTTAATGATCAAAGATTTCATTTCTAAACACAATCTAATCATTTAAGTCTTCCAATAGATTGTACTGTAGCAGATAGAGGCTCTAGTCATGTAAAGTGCAATTACCATTTTGTTTTCATAATTTTTTTTCCATTGTAGATCAAATTTATATCTTCACTAAGGTTATGACTGAATCCGAACCAACAATATTACCCTTGAGAACTTTTCAAGCAAATTTCTAGATTTTTTAAGCCTATTTGGTCTTTATAGAGATGCTCTTGAGCAATGTACATTACCATTGTTAAGTTTGAGGTCTAATCAAGTATCCCCTAAGCAGCATGATCATTATTTTACTAATGTAGAGATAACCAAGGCTGTACAACAGAAAATGTGATATGAAAAACCCAGCCCAGGTTGGCCTAAGTGAATTCATTCATGTTGTGACAATAGTACAAGACTTGCCATTCCATTGTGTGGTGCTGAATTGTGTATACTCTGAGAATGCTTGCCCATATTTCCTCAGCAAGAAGATTAAGGCTGTCGATGAGTGAGAAAGTGATGTGAATATATGAGAATGCAGTATATATACATATATACTTGTATAGATATACATTTATATATACATTATAAATAAGTATATGTAAAGGACTGGAAGTGCTCAATTGAAATACATATATAAAATTCTGTCAGATCTTATAACAAGATGTAATATGAAGTCATGTTTCCACCTTGTTATAAGGACTATAGCTAAGGTGATATTGTAATTTGGTGCTCATATATATTGTAAGCATATATTTATTGATGCGAGTACCATTCAAATTAACACAGTTCATTTTTATTGTTCTAAGCCCAATTAGACATAGCAAGGAATCACAGTTATTGTTAGGACACTGATTTTTTATAAGTGATAACCCTGGATACTCAAAGGCAGTTATGTCATATTTTTTATGACTGTCTTCAAGAGCTAAAAAGGGATTTTATTCCTAGTTCCTGTTGTGAGCTACTGCAAACAGTCTGGATTTTATAACAAGATGTAATATGAAGTCATGTTTCCACCTTGTTATAAGGACTATAGCTAAGGTGATATTGTAATTTGGTGCTCATATATATTGTAAGTATATATTTATTGATGCGAGTACCATTCATATTAACAAGTTAATTTTTATTGTTCTAAGCCCAATTATACATAGCAAGGAATCACTGTTATTGTTAGGACACTGATTTTTTTTATATAACCCTGGATACTCAAAGGCAGTTATGTCATATTCTTTATGACTGTCTTCAAGAGCTAAAAAGGGATTATTTTCCCTAGTTCCTGTTGTGAGCTACTGCAAATAGTCTGGATTTACAGTGTATATTTGAGGGGAATATAAGGGCATAGAGAAATGGTCATTGGTGATCTTATTACGAGTAAGCGGACTTGAATTATCAGAATTATATAGGCGTACGACTTGATTTTTCAGAATTATATAGGCGTTACACTACTTTAATCCCCCAAGCCGTTGTCAAGAACCTCATTTAGAATAACTTTTAGTTTTGTTGTATTGGTGTGAATTATTTTCGGTTCAACTTGCATTGTTACAATATGTACCTTTATGACCATCAACTTACAGTTAATAGATGAATGAGTTTCGGTAATAGTTTTTGGAGTGCCAAATATTTTATTGTATTTGTTTTTCTGAGAAAATTTCCCACATCTATGGTTTTAGGTTCTAGGACTGATCAATACTCAAGTGATGCCAATTTTAACATTTCTGGATATATGAAATATATATCTTATGTAAGTGTTTACACTAGGTATGTAAAGTGGCAAGTATTGAGAACAGCTTTTGAAGGATTTATTTATGAAATGCATAAAAAAGGTTAAATGTTGTCCATTAGCTCTGAGAGATTGTTCAATGTGCTTCATGCTACGTAAGAAAATTAATACTGATGTAGCATGGGTGTCCATTTATATTGTAATATATGGAATCTGAAGGTTATATAGTTGATCAGATTTTATCAAATTTGATAATTATTTTGTTTTATGTACATAATTATTCAGATTAATCAGTCGCTTGAACATGGTACAGTATAATAAAAAGATGACTGGTTAAAATTTATATCACTTTTCACCTCTTTGTATACAATAATTTGATAGGGCAGTAAATCTTATGAAATGCCAAGAGTATAAATGTGTGAAACAAAAGATATATATCTTAAAAATTGCAAGGCCAACTATTACTGGTAGAGACAAAATATGACAAGAGAAAGGTTGTTGTATTAAAAACTACAGTAGTATGGTGTCAAGTTCCCCCAATTCAAAATACTGTACTGCACTTTTAGAATTTTTCAATAACCTTATTCCCCTGTAATAACAAAGACATTACTAATTTCACAATCATCATCATCATCTCACTTTTCACAATTACCCTGTAATACAAAACACTTCAGAGTGGATCCACTTGAATAAAAGTGAATGAAGTAGATGATCATAAATGAAATTAACTATACCATTAAAAAATTTTAAATCTTGATTTTCTCTGCCACAAACTATCTTTGTTGATCAAGATTCTGGAGAGAAGATTTAGCCATGGAGGTAACAGGAGGAACAGCAAGACATGACTGCTTAGCCTTAAAAGGCCCTAAAAAGTAGTGCCATTTTCTTCTTATGCTTGTTAGACTGAGTGGTCTCCCTTGTACGAATTGGTATGGCCTGAACCAATAATTCCAATTGAAAAAGAGGCAATTAATTTACCGGAACCAAAGATGCAATCAACCTAATACAAATAAGGCTCGGTCATTTCTTTTAGATTGGAGAATGTATGTTCTAACTATCACTGAGTGATTGCTTTTTAAAAAAGATTGTAAAAATCGAAGTAATTCAAAAGCAAGTCTCCATTCCTCTCATAACTCGCCAGGTGAAATACTGTATGCTACAACAAAACCTTAACTATGTCAGTGGTAAACAACCAGACAGTTGCAATTTTCCTGCAGTTCAAGTAAATGGAAACTGTATAGTTGGCACTGGACATGGTGGTCACTGCCTAAATGCTCTTCCTTCCCTCCAAGATTAAGTGGTGTGTTAGGACACATGGACTATTAGCAATAATTACCCGGGGCCTCCTTTTGAATAGGTTTGTACCAAAAGTAAGGAGTCCTAGCACCTCGCTAAACCATGCTACGCAATATCCGCAGCTTACGCAAGCTGTGTGTTGAGATGTTTAGAAGTGTGACTGTCAAGGTAAAAGTTATTCCAAGTCCTTTTAGGAAAACACTGTTGTAACCAAGACTTTCCCAATACAGTACCACCTCGCCAAGGTATGGGAACGCGTCAGTATTAGCTCAATACTAGGGACACATGGAAGCATGGTTTACCTGCAGTGGTTTGAGGTCATCTTATGCAGAGAACCCAGGATGCTGCTTTCCCCAAGAGAGGGGAGGATGAAGAAAAGAATAAGAGCAAGTCAAACCTTTTCATTCATGCAGACTAAAACCAGGTAACAGTGCCCTCAACCTTCTGCTACTTGAGGTATTATACTAGCTGTTGTGTAGCTACCAGGGTCGATAGAGAAGGTATCAAACCTCCTTTGAGTCACGTCTTGCAGGTAGTGGGCTGTGAATGTATTTTGACGTTTCCACACCCCAGCCTGTACAACCTGTGTCACAGAGAAATTTCTTTTGAAAGCCAGAGACGTAGACGCCCCTGACATCGTGGGCTTTGGGGCGATGTGGAGGAGGGTCCGGATTCAGGGGGACGATACAGCCTCAAACTTCCCTAGGCTAAGAGATGATCAGGGTTATCAGTTACAGAGTGGAGACTTGAAATCCCGAAGGAGTCGAATCGGGGATTTGCTACTCCTGGATTCTGAGTCTTGGCTACAAACTCAGGGAAGAAGCCGAACGTTACCTCTCCCCATCCTCTTGAATGGGCGATGTCATATGCTCTTGAATGGCCGATGTCGTACGAGAGACCATGAAGTTCACTAACTCGTTTGGCCGAAGCTAAAGATAGTAAGAACACCGTCTTCCAAGTGAGGTGGTGATCTGTTGCCTGGGGTAATGGTTCATAGGGAGGGGAGGTCTCTTTAGAGACCTGAGAACTCGAACCACGCTCCATGGGGGAGGTCTCTTTAGAGACCTGAGAACTCGAACCACGCTCCATGGGGGAGGTCTCATTTCAGACTGAGGACAGATAAGTTTGTAACTCCGTATGAGTAAAGAAAGTTCTAGCGATGAGGAAATACCAATTCCGTTGAGTCTAAGGGCTAGGCTTAAGGCTGAGCGATAGCCTTTAACTGCCGAGACTGAAAGGTACATTTCCTCACGCAAATACACGAGGAACTCCACTATTGCTGAAATAGTGGCATCAAGAGGAGAGATACCCCTTCCACGACTAACCACAGAAGATTTTCAACTTTGCCTAGTAGACTGCTGCTGATGATTTCCGCAAGTACCCTGACATTCTGCTCGCAACTTGTTGCGAAAATCATCTCTGAGTGAGGAGATGCTGGATAGTCTCCAGGCGTGAAGTCGTAGCGAAGTTACAGCTTTGTGGAAGATGTTGACATGTGGTTGTTTGGGTAGATCGTGTTGTGGAGGGAGTTCTTCTGAAGACTCCATCAGGAGGTGCAAAAATTCCGGAAACCATTCCGCATGATGCCATAACGGAGCTATGAGAGTCATATTGAGAGGTTGACCGATGTTCTGGCCTTGTCGAGTACCCTCCTCATTAGACTTAACGGGGGAAAGGCGTAAACGTCAATGTTGTCCCACCACTGTTGGAATGCACCTTGCCAGAGAGCCTTGGGGTCTGGGACTGGGGAGCAGTACAACGGGAGCCTGAATTTCAGGGCCGTTGCGAAGAGATCCACAGTCTGAGAACCCCACAAAGTCATGACTTTGTTGGCTACTAGATGATCCAAAGACCACTCAGTACTCACCATCTGAGATGCTCTGCTCAGGTTGAAAACGACCACATTCCTCTTGCCCGGAATGAAGTGTGATGATAGTGGTATCGAGTGAATCTCGGCCCATCTCAGTATCTCTACTGCTAGATGGGATAGGAGCTGTGAAAAGGTACCGCCTTGTTTGTTGATGTAAGCCACTACTGTGGTGATGTCACTCATCACCACCACTGAGTTGCCCGGCAGGAACTAGTGGAACTTGAAGGCCCAGAAAGACAGCCTTCATCTTTTAAGAGATTTATGTTAGAGGTACACTTCTGACTCTGAACAGAGGCCTGAGGTCGTGTGGTGCAGCACAGCATCAAATCTGGAGGAGAACGAGAAGATCCACTCCCTTTCATAGGTACTCATCTGACACCTATCATTCCAGGTCTGTCTGTTCCGCTGATTCCATGGGGATCAAGATGTCCGGGGAGTCAAAGGTCTGATTCCACCGTGACTCGAGTCGCCACTGGAGAGATCGTATCCTAAGGTGACCATTAGGAACTAGATGGGCCAGAGATGAAAGGTGTCCGAGAAGACTAACCACGTCTGGGCTGGAAGCTCTTCCCGTCTGAGAAAGGGTCTTGCAACCTTTCTCAGCCTCATTATCCTGTCGTCTGATGGGAAGGCTTTGTGGAGTTGGTGTCTACTATCATTCCTAGGTATACCAGTCTATGCATAGGAAGCAGAGCGGACTTCTCGTGGTTTACCATCATCCCCAGATCTTGGAAAAGCCTCAGAAGTTTGTCTCGGTGTTGAAGAAGGGTTCCCATCGAGTCCGCTAGGATTAGCCAGTCGTTCAGATAACGGAGGAGAAGGATGCCAATCCTGAGTTCCCAAGATGATACTAGGGTGAACACTGGTGAAAACTTGAGGTGCTGTGGAAAGACCAAAGCACAGCACCTTGAACTGGTATTTCCTGTTTTCCAGGCTGAATCTTAAGTACAGTACTTCCTTGAAGACGGATGGATTGGGATCTGGAAGTACGCGTCCTTTAGGTCCAGTGTGCACATCAAGTTCCGTGGTTTTACCGCTTGTCTGACTGTGTCTGCCGTCTCCTTGCTGAACGGAGTTTGCTTGACAAACTTGTACAGAGCCGAGAGGTTGATGACGGGTCTCCAGCCTCCAGACGCCTTTTTCACAAGAAAGAGTTGAGTGAAGAAGCCTGGGGACTCGTCGAGGAAATCTTGGAGGGCGCCCTTCTTCAACAGGGTCTAGACTAATGCCCGGAGGGCTAGCCCCTTTGCCGATCCCATGGTAAAGGAGTCTATTGATACTGGATTCCTGATCAGAGGAGGGACAGATGTTGTGAACAGGACGCGATACCTTGAACAAATCGTGAAGATTGTCCAGGGCTCGGCCCTGAGTTGCTTCCACCTGTCCCAGCAACTTTGTAGGCATCCCCCCACTGGTGGACAAGCAAGGGGAATGTCTTTCCTAGAATTTGCGGCCTCGGCCGCTTCTAGGAAATTTTCCTCCCCTGGAGGACTTGATGCCTTTCCCGTCTTTGGTCGGAAACAGCTTCTTAGACAAAGAAAAGCAATGATACTAAGGATAAAAAAGAAAATTAGTGGCTGAGAAGGGGACATTTACAGGGGAAGGAAACACTTCCAGTTTATAAGATAAAGGGAAAGTAATTTTATTTCATTCCTGAGAAAAAAATACTATAAAAGAGACTTATTAGAAACAGATTTAATAAGAAAAAAAAAGACAAATAATTTGGTCAACAATAAAATTTTTTTGTCAAATTTTAATAAGCAATAACGTAAAGAAAAATTTATATCCCTTTACACTCCACCCTCATATTAACAAGATAAAAAAAATATTTGAATAACCAAAGAAAAAAAAAAAAAAAAATTCTCATGCTGGATACTCGTATGGGTTCCATATACAAGTATAAACAGAGGCACACCTAACCGTGTATCTATTTGGGCTAAATTCAAATATAAGTTAAATTAGCTTGCCTCAAGATCAAAGGGATTTTAAAACAAGATTGCGCATTGAACCTGACTACATTCTCACCTCTACATCAAAAAGACGACAAAAAAGGCTTACAGTCCTCGGTGATAATATGTCAGGGTTATTCTACACCCATGAAAATGGATAAGAGTTGAGACCACTAATAACAGTGTTTTTTTTTTAAGCCCCTCCTCTTGATTGCAAAGTCACACACACAAAAAATAAGATACAGTATGCTATTCACAATTTATGCGGCAAACTAGGCCAACTTGATGAGTACCAGTTCAATAAACATCATTAAGAAATGTCTAAATTGTTCCACTGCATCACTGTTGAGAATCTATTCCTATGTCTAATATAGTTTCGTTCCCGCTGTCCACTGTTTGGGCTAATTCACAACAGTTTTTGTCAAATCCCTCACACTTGGGAATTTCTGTCAATATACACAGTCAAATATCTGTAGTAAGCTTCTCTACTTGAATGTAATGCTAACTAGAATCTCCAAGCAAACCTACTTTTAACAGTCTTCACCAGGCTGACTAGCAATGTAAACAGGTGCAGGATTATGAAAAATTACTCCTATTCTAGTACCTCTACTTGTCCCCTACTGGGGGTAGGGTCTTGCTGTCATTACCTGTTAAAAGAAATGATAACAGATCGAGGTATTTTTTTTTTTTTTTTTTTTTTTTTGGGGGGGGGGGACTTAAGGGCTATAAAAAATGTATTAAATGAATATGAAACAAACCATAATTCATTGCACCGTCAGAACCTTGTCTACTTGGGGATGTGTATAGACATGGTCCAAGGAAAAGTGTTATCATTACAAGACATTACAAAGGTTGAAGACTGCAACCTTCTTGAAAAAGGAATCCCCCACAGCAAAAGACTACCAGGGACTGCTTGAGCATCTATCTTCCCTGGAACATCTGGGCTGGAGCAACCGCAAACACATTTACTCATTGGAGTGACATTACCGATTCCTTAGCAAGTGCAAAATGAACCTCCTCTTGCTAGCAAGTTTGGAAATAATGTGATTTTCCCATCTAAAAACCTCTAGTTATTTATATGGATATTCTTTCGGTGAAGCTGAAAGATTAGCCATTAAACTTTTAATGCAAGGTGGCAACCAAACCTAACCACTGTAGTGGGTAGGCAGAGGACCCAGCCACCTATATCTACTCACTCATCGGTGAACTACGTCTTTTTTTTTTTTTTATTGCAGGCAGGGGTTATCAGGGGACAGGTGTTAACGGGACAATTTATATAAATAACTACAGGTTTGTATTAGTTAGGAAAAATACAAATCACTTCCAAATTTGTCATTTGTTCCTTAAATAACAATCTTTATGTTATTTATAGGCATGACTCACCTAGGAGGGGGTAAGTCTGACCACTGGCTTGGTCATTGACCCAGGTTTTCCCCGTACAGTATTAGACAGCATCTAGAGGAAAACCTTGACACCTCACTAAATAATACAAAAGAGAGTATAATAGCAGCCTGTGCAACCTATGGTGGTTGTGAGAGATGGAATATGCTTACTGAGTTAAAAAATAGGAATGTTCTTTACATATACAGTCTAGACGTTTCTTAATGCTTACCTCACAGGAAGCATTGGGGATGTGTACAAGTATATAATAATAAACTAAACTAGGTTACACAAGGGAAATGGTTATTACCTGCAGATGATGAAGCCAGCTTGCAGAGGTACCCATGGTGCTGTTCCCCAGGAGAGAGGAAGATAAAAGAAAAGAAAAGCACCAGTCATTCTATTCATTCATCCCAGACTTAACCCGAGTGACCAATGCCCTCAACCATCTGCTACTTGTCCAACAAGGAGCCCAAGATATTCTTAAACCACTTAATGCGCAGCCCCCACAGGACCGATAGAGAACGTATCAAGTCTTCTGTGGGTCACGTCTTGTAGATAGTGGGCGGTAAAGGTTGTCTGATGCTTCCACACGCCCGCTTGTAACACTTGCAATGGTGAGAAATTGCGTTTAAATACAAGGGATATACTGATGCCTCACATCGTGAGCTGTAGGTTGTTAAGTTGGAGTAGGATCAGAATTTAGAGCAGTCTATAACTTTGCAAATCCATGAAGATATGGTGTTCTTGGTGAACCACCTCTTAATTCTACCCATGCTGACGAACGGGGCTGACAGCTGGGGGGGGGGAGGGGGGGAGTTGCTACAGTGCGATTAAGATAATATTTCAAACTTCTCACTGGGAATAGTAACAATTGAGCTGGGTCATTGGTTACGGAATGTAGACTCTTAACCTGAAAAGGCCTGAACCTAAGGTCCAGTGGCCACAGATTTTGAATCTGCAATAAACTCAGGGATGAAGCAGTGTCATCTCCCCCCTTTCCCTTGAATGGGCGATGTCGTATGAGAAACCATGAAGTTCACTAACTCTCTTTGCCAAGGCTAAAGCGAGCAGGAATACCGTCTTCAAAGTGAGGTTATGGTCTGTTGCATGGTATAATGATTCGTAGGGAGGGCCTTTTAAGAACCTTAAAACATGAACCACGTTCCAAGGAGGAGGTCTTATCTCCGACAAGGGGCAAGTGATCTCATAACTCTGTATGAGTAAAGAAAGCTCCAACGAAGAGGAAAGGTCTATTCCATTATTTTGTTTTGTTAAAGTTTTTATAGTTTATATAAGAAAAATATATATTTTAATGTTGTTACTGTTCTTAAAATATTTTTATTTTTCCTTGTTTCATTTCTTCAGTGGGCTATTTTCCCTGTTGGAGCCCCTGGCCTTATAGCATCCTGCTTTTCCAACTAGAGTTGTAGCTTAGCAAGTAATAATAATAATAAGAAAAGGCTAGGCTTAAGGCTGAGCGATAGCCTTTCACCACTGAAACCGAAAGGAGTTTTTCCTCCCGAAGGTATACAAGAAACTTCGCTTCCACAACACCAACAACAGAGGACTGTCCACTTTGCCTGGTATACAGAGGCTGAGGACTTTCATAAGTATCCAGACATCCTTTTTTGCAACTTGTTGCAAAAGGCCTCTCTGAGAGAGGAGACGCTGGATAGTCTCCAGGCGTGAAGCCGCAGAGACGTGATGGCCTTGTGAAAGATGTTCACGTATGGTTGTTTGAGTACATCTAGTCGTGGAGGTAGTGCTCTTGGGAGATCTACAAAAAGTTGCAGGAGGTCCAGAAACCATTCTGCATAATGCCATAGAGGAGCTATGAGGGTCATCCTTAGATTGTTGGATCTTGTTGAGCATTTTTTCTCATCAGACAGAACGAGGGAAAGGCGTATACATCGATGTTGTTCCACTGTTTTTGGAATACATCTTCTTGCCATAGAGCCTGAGGGTCCGGGACTGGGGAGCAGTATAGCAGGAGCCTAAAGTTCAGGGACGTAGCAAACAGATCCACAGTCAGGGAACCCCACAAAATCAGGACTTTCTTGGCTATCCGAGGATTCAAAGACCATTCGGAGCCCGCTATCTGTCGCCCTGCTCAAGTTGTCGGCGAGCACGTTCCTCTTACATGGAATAAAGCGAGCTGATAAAGCCACCGAATGTTCTGTCCATCTTAGTACCTCTATTGCTAGATGGCATAGGGGCTGTGAAAAGGTACCACCTTGTTTGTTTATGTAAGCCACCATTTTAGTGTTGTCGCTCATCAACACTACAGAGCGTCCCACTAGCAACAGATGAAACTGTTGGAGAGCTAGGATGGCTGCTCTCATCTCTAGGAGATTTATGAGCTGGTACCTTTCATATTCAAACCAAAGGCCAGAGACTGTGTGATGCAGCAAGTGAGACCCCCATCCTTCTTTGACACTTCTGTATAGAGCATCAAGTCTGGAGGAGGGACAAGAAGATCTAGTTCTTTGAGGAGGTTCTCCTCTGCCACCCACCACTGAAGATCCCTCACTTGATCCTGTTCTATAGGAACTACAATGTCCAGGGAGCTGGAGTGCTGGTTCCACACGGACTTTAGCTGCAATTGCAGGGATCTTATCCTGAGGTGGCTGTTGGGAACAAGATGAATCAGGAAAGTTAGTGACTTAGGAGGCATAACTACGATGTCTGGGGAGTCGAAAGCCTGATTCCGGTGGAACTTGAAAGTCACCACTGGAGCGATTGAATCCTGAGGCGACTGTTGGGAACTAGATGGGCCAGAGATGAAAGGTGTCCAAGAAGACAGCCACGTCTGGGCTGAAGTTCTTCCCGTCTGAGAAAGGGTCTCTGCCTCATTATCCTGTCGTCTAATGGGAAGGCTTTGTGGAATTGGTGTGTACTATCATGCCTAGGTATACCAGTCTCTGCATAAGACGCAGGGCCAACTTCTCGTGGTTTACCATGATCCCCAGATCTTGACAAAGCCTCAGAAGTTTGTCTCGGAGTTGAAGAAGGGTTGCCACCGAGTCCACTAGGATTAGCCAGTCGTCCAGAAAATGGAGGACACGGATGCCAATCTTGAGTGCCCAAGATGATACTAGGGTGAACACTTTGGTGAAGACTTGAGGTGCTGTGGAAAGACCGAAGCACAGCACCTTGAACTGGTATTTCCTGTTGTCTAGGCTGAATCTTAAGTACAGTACTTCCTTGAAGACAGATGGATTGGGATCTGGAAGTATGCGTCCTTTAGGTCCAGTGTGCACATCAAGTCCCATGGTCTTACCACTTGGCTGACTGTGTCTGCCGTCTCCATGCTGAACGGAGTTTGCTTTATAAACTTGTTCAGAGCTGAGAGGTCAATGACAGGTCTCCAGCCTTCAGACACCTTTTTCACAAGAAAAGAGTCGAGTGAAGAAGCCTGGGGACTCGTCGAGGAGCTCCTGTAGAGCGCGCTTCTTCAACAGGGTCTGAACTCCTGCCCGGAGGGCTGGCCCCTTTGCTGATCCCATCGCAAAAGAGTCTATTGACACTGGATTCCTGATCAGGGGAGGAACAGATGTTGTGAATGGGATGTCATACCTTGAACGAATCACGGAGATTCTCCAGAGTTCAGCCACGAGTTGCTTCCATCTGTCCCAGCAACTTTGTAGGCATCCCCTCACTGGTGGACAAGCGAGGGGAATGCCCGTTTGCGTCCTTAGCCGCTCCTTCTAGAAAATTTTCCTCTCCTGGAGGACGTAGTGCCTTTCCCGTATTTGGACGGAAAGGGCTTTTTAGGCACCACTGTGTTCGTTGCGGTCTTGTTCTTCATGATCTTCTTTGGACGGGACTGTTGAGGAGCTGATGGTTTATAGGGCTTGGATGTCAAAGCCCTATGGAGAAGGGAGTCCTGGTGGGACTTCCTCCATCTCTCAGCAGCATGTTCCACATCCTTTAGCTCAAACAGAGAGGATCCCTCTAAAACTTATGGGCGAGAAACTCAAAGGTGCGAGTGCCTGAGAGAAGGAAAGTTTCCATTGCTTTCCTGGTACGTTTCTTGGAGAAATACTCGGTTCGCACCAGGATTCCCAGGGTCCCCAACCACAGATCAAGCCACAAAGTAGCCTGCATGGCATACTCTTTGACCTTCTCCTAGTTGAGGATCTTTGATGCTGAGAACAAGACCTGATGGCTAGAGAGCCTCTGTGGAGAGACTCCTTTGGTAAACTCTTCCAGAGAGTGATGGAAAGAAAGAGCTGGACAAGGCCCGTCCAAGATCTCAAAATATCTCCTCTGCTGGACGTGAAGAGGTGGCAGAAGCTTGGTGGTAGAGCCGGAACGTTGGGAGGAGGAGTTCTCGGAGAGCTGTTGGGCGATCTTAGTCCAGGCACCCTTTAGCCCTTGAGAACAGGGCAAGGCTGTACTGGTCTTAGAGGGTTTCTGAGTGGCAAAGACTCGTTCTAAGAATGTCTTTGCCCTCTTGTGGGAGTAACTCCGGGTCGGTAAACACGTTGTGTATCCTAATAAGAGTCAGAACTTGCTAGAATACATGTTCTGACTTTTTCTGCTCCCCCTCCAAAGTGGGACTACCAGCGAAATATCCTTCTTCCACCCCAGATAGCTCCTCTTGGGGTCAGTCGCAGGCATCCCTGGAGTGACTAGTGGTTCCTGTAGGCCTAGAGGTCTTTGAAGATGGGAGAGTATTTGAGTCCTTTGATTCCTTCCGAGGAAGGAGGTAGGACTCATGGGATTGTCCCTCCTGACTCTCTCGGCAGAGGCGAGGTAGGAGTGTGTCTGGTGGGAGAGACAGGAAGGGCAGATCTCGAAGGCCTAACAGGAGTTAGTTTCACACTAGGGGTTGAAACAGCCTCTGAGACTTCACTTTTCCTCTTCAGGGAAGAAGAAGCCAAGGTTCCTCGCGGTATGTCTGCTGGTGCCATTGGATGGGAGGTCAGTGAAGAGCGAGATGACATGGCAGGCCCGAAGGCTTGCACTACTGCTCTGACCATGGCACTGAACCAAGGCTGCTAGCTGAATGATGCACTTTTGGAAAGATTCCCAAAAGGGAAAGGGACCGAAGGTTCTCTGTGAGGAGTCTCTACCGATGTTTGCGGTGATGGGTCCACTTTTGAAGATCGTATTTTTGAGATCCTGAACCCTTCTGTGGAGCATCCTTTCCCTTTCCCCGGTGGTCGCGTTGTAAAGCGTTTGAGAGCGGGGAATGGGGGCGACAGTGGCCTGTTAAAATCTCTATTGTGCAGTTCCGTATGCTCTGAGGCTTGGTGCAAGTGCGCAGGAAAGCGCTGGTGCGCAGGTAAATCATGAGTGCACTGGTGAGCGCTGGCAAGCCGGAGAGTGCTGAAGCACAGGAAGCGCTGGCACACAGGAGAGCACTGGTGCGCAGGAGAGTGCTGGTGCGCAGGAGAGTGCTGGTGCGCAGGAGAGTGCTGGTGCGCAGGAGAGTGCTGGTGCGCAGGAGAGTGCTGGTGCGCAGGAGAACGTTGCTGCGCATAAAGAGCGCTGCCGTGTAGGAGAGCGCAGCTGCGCAGGGGAGCACTAAAGAGTTGGAGAGTGTTGGTGCGCTGGCGAGCTGACAAACGTTGATCCTTGGAACGGCGAGAATGCGCTAAAGAGCGCTGAAGCACTGGAAAGAGATGATGGTCTGGGAAGCGTTGCAGTGCTGGAGGGGGCTGACGTGATGCTGATGAGTGCTGATGCACTAAGGACCCTGGTGCGCTGGAGAGCGTTGGAGCGTAGCTAAACGCTTTGGAGGTGCAGCACGAGCTGGCAGATTATGAACAGGAGACAAGAACAGCGAAGGCAGGTCAGCATGAAGGATGGTCTGGAACAAGGATGTGCCCTTAGGAAGGGTGAACATCCTCTGACAGGGATTGCGAACGATCTACAGAAGAGTCCAGGGTCGAACCCCGATGGCTAGCAGTAGTGTCGTCAGGAGAAGGTCAGGCACAAGCGAAGGTTGAGGGCCGGAAGACGACTACAGTGGAAGCTCCTCTGCAGGGGAAGGCTGTGAGGATGAGGCTGAAGAGCCGAAGAGGCGCCTTTTCACCGACGGTGAAGGGCCACCTCTAAGGCAAAGTGGAGGGCGAGCTCTGCGTCGAAGGCGCCCTCTAGGGGCCGGTGGATCACACGACAGAGGATTTCTAACTCCGAAGTCGACGACAGCTGCGCACTGGCACCACGAATGATGAAGTGCAGCAAGGATTCCTTGAAGGGCGGATCCGGAAGCCCAATGACGACCACACATTCAAAAAAGGAGACAGAGACAAGGCCTCACCCGGGGGAAGAGGTGGGGCCGCTTTGCAAGGGAAGCAACACCATCTCTTGATGACTGGGGTTGGCCGTAAATTAAAGGGTCTATGCTACTACTCGATGGTTTCCCGGAAGAGACCGAACAAGGAGGAGCTTCAGAGGAAGGTCGGGAAGCAGAAGAAGAGGTCTTGGGTGTTTCCCCTTTTGAAGAAACCTTCGAAAGAGAAATATCCCGCTTTGACTTCTTCTTCTACCGTCGCCCAAACCTTTCCCACTGGGAGGCAGACCACTCTCAACACTAACTACAACTGTTGTTACCTTTGACCTTTACAGGCGGGATAAAGGGTGTGGCGATCAGAGTACATAGTTGACAAGAAGGTTCCGCATTGCTGACCTTCAACTCCATAGCAAGTACGCATGGTCTCAGAAATCAACACATACACACACACACTAATCAAAGAGAAAGCAAAAATAAAAGCAGTTAATGGCAGTCCAAAAATAGGCTAAGGATGAAGAACGGCAATGACCGTACACCATCCAAGCCAAAAGCAAAGTGAGCTAAATCACTGGTGTGTGAGTGGGAGCAGTATCATGCTAACCCCCCTACCGGCTAACTAGTGGAATGGGTAGTTAACCCTCACTGAAATTTTAATGGCTCGTCCTTTCAGCTTCGCTAAAGTAATAACCCCTAATAAATAGTCTAGGTTTGTATTCCAGTTACAGAACAAAGTAACTTTGTTACAAGGCAACAAAGGATTACAGTGCTATACTTATGTTGATCTGCGCTGTGTAGAATCAGTTTCGATCCATGATCATCAACAGCTGAGAAGAGAGGCACTAATGCTAATTGTGCCTGACAACCTTGAAGTCATCCACAAGGTTGTTTCATCACTATCGTTCATAGATTTGTTGAGGCATTCTGTGTTTTGAACTCCCAAGCCCCAACCATAGCAAGGTTTGAAGCCTATTGTTTGCTGACAAGGTCCTTAACCCTTCCTGACTGGATTCAGTGTTCTGACTGCCTTGTACTTGCTGGCAAATGGTCTTCTTACTAACAGCTTCAGTCAGAGCCTTTATATACTCGACGTCAGTATACTGAATTTTCAGCTTGGTAGGACTGAAGAATTTTCTGGTACTTTGCCAGGGTTTCAATGTTGGTTTACCCATGGTTCCAATTCAATCACCCAAAAAGAGCAATTGCAGGAGAGTTAGGAATGGCCAGATGCCAAGAAGATTAATTCAACTCTGATAAGCCGCAGACTCTGGATTTGCTCCAGAGCCAATAGAACAGGATGAATGTTCTTGGTCTGCCCTCCACAATTATCTGCAAAGATCCATAGTGTGGTGTAAGGTTCTTTTCTGGTCTCTTCCTCTTCTTCCAGACACTTGAGGATGAAAGACCTAATTTTTATTGCAACCCTGGCCCTACCAATCATGTCACAAAATGGCAAATGGATATTTCTGTTGCAATCATGGGTGCAAAAGTTTTACAGCCAGAGTTTTCGCAGGTAATAAGTACTTGTAGTGTGGAGTTTCGAGCATGGGAGGGTCTATTGTAGGTCAATGGTAATAGCCTTGACACCAGGGAATGTTTATTTGTCACGGTAACGTAATAGATCACAAACAATCTTTGCCTTCTCTTTGTGAGCCTGTTCTTCTCTGAGGTCAGTGGCTTCTTATTCTTGCTGCTCGAGGGTTTTGATTTTCAAGCCACGGGTTGTACACAAGTTAAAAACATTCTATTAAGGAATGCATCCTATGTTGTACTGTACCATGAAAACACTTTTATCGTAACATGCCAGGGCAAGAATCTTGTTAGGGTGCACGTTGAAAAGCCACGAAACACAATCCTAGTAACGGCTACTAATACTACAGCCGAAGTCTTCAGAGGCCCAATACTACTGGTGAGGATTCCTCTTCCAGCTGTAGTGGCTGGTAACTACAGGAAATAGGTTCATGCACCAAGTCAGCCATGACACCAGTTATCAATCGTGGAATTACCTGTACCTCTTATGTCTCCTGGTTCCAATAACAGGTCTCTTTGTTCCTAATAACCAAGTCCAGTAATTCTATACAATAGCTCCACCAGCAAGATATCAAATTTAAGTACTTTCACTAAAAAGAGGGAAGTCAAAGGTTTCGTTTGATATATAAATCTAAGCGGTGCTAGGTCTAGAAGTGGTTTAAAAATCAAAATTCAATTTGACCCACCAGAAAAAAATCAAGTCCCTCGACTTCATAACTCTAAAATTCCTCTTCAGACTGAGCTCTGGTTTATTTGTTTGTACGTTAAAAAAATTATGTCATTATTACATCATCAACTGTATTCTACGTAGCAAGACGTCACCCAGAACTAAAGAATTATAAGTAACGAATAATGAATATAAAATAACAACATTCAAATAGATCTGTCATATATAAACTATAAGGAGAGACTTATATCAGCCTGTTCAACATAAAAAACATTTGTTGCAAGTTTGAACTTTTGAGGTTCTCTCGTTTCAACTGCCTGATTAGGAAGACCATTCCACAATCTGACCCCTGTTAGAATAAAACATCTAGTATACTGTGTAATAGTGAGCATTGTGGTGGAGAGGCAAGACTTGTATAATTAACTGCATATTTATTATTATGTACAGGATAATGGCTATTGATAAAGAGTAAAATAGACTGTTCCTTTCATAAAGAAAATTATTAATCAATTGATTATTATTTTTGTTAAGAATTTAAAGAGAGAGAGAGAGAGAGAGAGAGAGAGAGAGAGAGAGAGAGAGAGAGAGAGAGAGAGAGAGAGAGAGAGAGAGAGAGAGAGAGAGATTGGTTGATGTAGTCCCCCCCCCAATACAATCTAATGGACTGTTTTCTATAAACGTAGTTTCGTTTTCTGTGTTCAGAGCCATGGTTAACCCTTAAAACTATATATATCACAAAGAATTTCCCGATCTGTGATTTACAACTGAAGATTTGAACATGGCCAGACAGTACTACATTAGATCCTTCTCTCTGGTTACGATTCATTTTTCCTTTGCCTATACATACAGTACATCGAATAGCCAGGCCTATTATTTATATATTCTCTGTCCTCATTCACCTGACAACACTGAGATTACCAAACAATTCTTCACCCAAGGGGTTACTGCACTGTAATTGTTCAGTGGCCACTTTCCTCTTACTAAGAGGAGAAGAGAGACTTTAGCTATTGTAAGCAGCTTTTCTAGGAGGACACTCCAAAATCAAACCATAACCTCTGTACCATGGTCTTCTACTGTCCTGGGTTAGTTCTCTTGCTTGAGGGTGCACTTGACCACACTATTCTAACTTATTTCTCTTCCTCTTGTTTTGTTAAAGTTTATATAATTTATATAGGAGATATTTATTTCAATGTTGTTACTCTTCCCTCACTAGGCTATTTTTCCTATTGGAGCCCCTGGGCTTATAGCATCCTGCTTTCCCAATGAAGGTTGTAGCTTAGCAAGTAATATATATATATATATATATATATATATATATATATATATATATATATATATATATATATATATATATATATATATATATATATATATATATATATACCTCTTTCTGGGTGGGGATACCTTAACACTGTGAAAGGATTTGCGTATTGCAATGATCAAAAATCTCCCACCATCACCAATTTTTACTGGTCAGCGTGGTGATGTAAACTGGCCAAATCCTATTTAAGAATTGACATGACTGAGGCCTATGTCCTTCAGTGGACTAGAAACTGGTGCATGTGTTTTTGTTGTTGTTGTTGTTGTATGTATTTATGTATGTACGGAAACGAAAGAACTTTAAACTGTTCGTGGTTATGTCTAGAATC
Organism: Palaemon carinicauda; assembly: GCF_036898095.1. Taxonomy (NCBI): domain Eukaryota; kingdom Metazoa; phylum Arthropoda; class Malacostraca; order Decapoda; family Palaemonidae; genus Palaemon; species Palaemon carinicauda. The sequence continues at coordinate 7,511,098 of NC_090760.1, read as the reverse complement.
AGTGGACGAGTGGTCCCTGCTAGTAAAACTCTTCACCATTACGTGTAGGCCTACATATACGTACATACCTACCTGTACATTATTATTATTATCATTATTATTATTATGAATTAATTATCATCATTATTATTATTATTATTATTATTATTATTATTATTATTATTATTATTATTATTATTATTATTATTATTATATCCGATACTGAGCGGGTGGAAGGGAACCTCAGTTTAATAAGGAACTGGAGAATTACGACAACGCCAAACATTCTTAAATTTATTTCCATCACCAACAAATAACAACGTTTCAAACATCTCTGTGTTCTTAATCATGTTTTTTGCCATTTTCTGTAGAAGTCCTTCCGTTTGAAACGTTGTTATTTGTTGGTAATGGGAATAAATTTAAGAATGTTTGGCGTTGTCGTAATTCTCCAGTTCCTTATTATTATTATTACTTGTTAAGCTACAACCCTAGTTGGAAAAGCAGGATTCTATCAGCCCAGGGGGTCCAACAGGGAAAAATAGTTAAAATACAATCTACCTGAGCTGACTAAACCCATCACATCGTCGTATAATAATGTATTCCTAAAGTGCGTTTGGTGATGAAAACATTTTCTTTAACGCAAATGTTTTTGTTAAAAAGTCTGACATAAGCCTCAATAATTTATATATGAAAGGTTTATTTTAAAGTTGTTACTGTTCTTATATACTGTTCTATATTAATTATTCATTACTTCTCTTGTAGTTTTCTTTATTTCCTTTCCTCACTTGGTTATTTTTCCCTGTTGGAGCCTTTGGGTCTATAGCACCATGCTTTTCCAATTAGCTTAGATAATAATAATAATAATAATAATAATAATAATAATAATAATAATAATAATAATAATAATCGATAACTTCAAACCTACTGAACTGCACTGAAGATTAGTGCCCAGTTGAATGGATTAATAAATCCAGAATTAATCGGAGTTTCTATCTATTTCAAGAACATTATTTATCTATCCGAATTGTGTTAAGTCAAGCAGAAGTTAACTGATACTTTCCTGTAATCTGACATAAGGAAAGCTGCTAAAAAGGTATATTTGTTGAAGTTTCTCCAGTGCGTGGTGATAGACTAGCGAAATTACTTAAATTTCTGATTGAGGCGGGGACTACCTCGCTCAACTATTATTATTACTTGCTAAGCTACAACCCTAGTTGGAAAAGCGGGATGCTATAAGCCCAGGCCTCCAACAGGGAAAATAGCTCAGTGAGGAAAGGAAACAAAGAAAAAAAATATTTTAAGAGTAACAAGATTAAAATAAATATCTCCTATAGAAACTATAAAAACTTTAACAAACCAAGAGGAAGAGAAATAAGATAGAATAGTGTGCCAAAGTGTACCCTCAAGCAAGAGAACTCTAACCCAAAAGACAGTGGAAGACCATGGTACAGAGGATATGGCAATGAAGGATTGACTCAAGTAACGCTGGAGTTGGTGATTTTTACCAAATGTCTGGGTACAAGAAGAGAGAGAAATAATAGTGCAAACCATGAAATGCTCTAATTGCTTTATGTATTAAGGATTTATATTCATAACATACTGTAATTGTTCAGTGGAGAGATGAGAATGTTGAGATGGATGTGTGGGGTGACAAGAAGAGATAAGATACGGAATGAGGTGATTAGGGGTACCACAGGAGTTAGAGAACTATCAGATAAGATCCAAGAAAGTAGACTGAGGTGGTATGGTCATATCATGAGAAGAGATGAACAGTATATTGGGAGGAGAGTGATGGAAATGGAGGTACAGGGAACGAGAAGGAGAGGGAGACCAAAGCGAAGGTGGATGGACTGTATCAAGGATGACCTTCGATCAAAGGGATTAACCGGTGATGAAGTGTGGGACAGAGGTAGATGGAGAAAGCTGGCCAGAAACATCGACCCCACATAGAGGTGGGAAAAGATGCAGACAAAGAATAAGAAGAAGACTGTAATTGTTCAGTGGCTACTTTCCTCTTGGTATGGGTAGAAAAGAATTTAGCAATGTAAGCAGCTCTTTCAGGAGAAGGACACTCCAAAATCAAACCATTATTCTCTAGTCTTGGGTAGTGCCACAGCCTCTGTACCATGGTTTTCCTCTGTTTTGGATTAGAGTTCTCTTGCTTGAGAGTACAATTAGCCACACTATTCTATCTTATTTCTCTTCCTTTTGTTTTTTAAAGTTTTTTATAGTGTATATATGAAAGATTTATTTTAATGTTGTTACTGTTCTTGAAACATTTTATTTTAATGCTGTTACTGTTCTTAAAACATTTTATTTTAATTGTTCATTACTTCATTTGTAGTTTATTTCCTTACTCCTTTCCTCACTGGGCTATTTTCCCTATAGGAGCCCTTGGGCTTATAGCATCCTGCTTTTCCAGCTAGGTTTGTAGCTTAGCAAGTAATAATAATTATAATAATAATAATAATAATAATAATAATAATAGTAGTAGTAGTAGTAGTAGTAGTAGTAGTAGTAGTAGTAGTAGTAGTAGTAACTTCTAACTTTATTATAAATTGTTTTTAAGTAATCCTACTGTTAAAGAAATTCAGACGGATAATTTTATAAATTTAACGATAAAAACAAATTCTTTAATATCGAAAAGAATTCAAATTGAATAACCTAAATACATTTTTTTTAAAAATTATCATTGGCTTCAAAATTTAGATAATTCTTTTGAATTAATTACATTGAATTGATGATACAAGCCGTTATTAATATTAAAATAAAAAGGATTAAATAAAAACTCTAAGAATGATATAAAATGGATTCTATGAGAGAGAGAGAGAGAGAGAGAGAGAGAGAGAGAGAGAGAGAGAGAGAGAGAGAGAGAGAGAGAGAGAAAGAAAGAAAGAAAGAAAGAAAGAAAGAAAGAAAGAGAGAGAGAGAGAGAGAGAGAGAGAGAGAGAGAGAGAGAGAGAGAGAGAGAGAGAGAGAGAGAGAGAGCTTTTCAAGATGCTTCAAAATAAATACAAGTACTGATTATTAAACAGTCCAGCACTGTTCTGCAAGCAACACTTAATCTATCTCGTTAGCTCAACTACTCAAGAACATGACGAAGTACATATAGGATGACAGAACGCCAGCGATATAAAAGTACATACTGGGAAATTCAATACGCATGTGCTGTTTCTCGAACGAATACTTACGTACTGTAAGTATGTACGTGAAGATATACGCATTATAGTGGGGTTTATCATACATATACTGTGTACATTCAATGTATATTTTATAAAATTCAATATTCCCTAAACAGGAGACACTAATGTTAGGGTTAGTAACTGTAGATGTAAATATTTATCATTCAAATGGATTTTTTTTTTTTTTTTTGATAGCGAAGACGGCTGAACCAAAAAATGAGGACAGTTAGCTAACTAACCATTATAGGAAATAATTTAGAAAAGTTAAGTATTAGTGAAAGCAATGTCATGTGGGATTAAGTCACAATTTTATTTAGATAAAGTTACAACTTTTTTACTATTAGCACATTGCAAAAAATGATTTTGCACGATACTACATAATGAATTGTACAAATTAAAATTTTTTTAATTACTTTTCATTAGTATTCTTATTATTGTACATAAGCATCATCTTGGATGTATATTTTCACGAGTATTTACTTGACATAAATAAAGAAACTGACTAAAATAATGACATCTTACTAAGCATATTTCTTTACTTACTTACTTTGATGGCTGCTTTTCCGGTCCCATACAGCAGGGGAACCCCACTCACTATAGGACCTCCCCTGTCGTTTTACCTTGTTCGTTCAGAGGATTTAACATTTCATATCGCATATTGTTCATTTACTGTTAAATCGTCACTGTCAAAACACTCATGAAATAAGAAAGTCTTCAGTTTCCTCTTGAAAGCCTTAATGTCTTCAATGATTCGAATGTTTCGTGGGAGCTTATTATATAGTCTCGGGGCCGCATATTTAAAGGCTCTAGAGCCTTAAGTAGACATAAATCTAGTTCCAACAGTTTGAAGCCATCTGTAACTATTCTCGTGTCGACACGATTTGTTGGCTGCGCAATATGTAGCAATTTTCTTAAGTATTTTGGACGACCGGTTCTGATAACTTGGTGGGTTATTGTACATATTTTAAATTCAATTCTCGCTTTAATCTGCTATACAAAACCATATAAACGACGTTTAGGTATACAAAACAAATGAGACCAGTCTCTCTCGCAACAGTAATCAATGAAATAAATAAACCTTCACCTCTGGTTTGATAGGAAATCAGATGTGTCTCCTATTTCATTATCATACTACTACTACTACTACTACTATCTCTCTCTCTCTCTCTCTCTCTCTCTCTCTCTCTCTCTCTCTCTCTCTCTCTCTCTCTCTCACCATTCATGTATGGGAGTAAGCACGGTTGCCTTCCTTTGAAGGACTTGCTTTGGCTTTGGGGTAGACCGTAGTCCTGATCGACTGCTCTCTATCAAAAGAAGTCCAGTTATGCCAGGGGCTCCAACAGGGAAAATAGCCCATTGAGGAAAGGACAAATAAAATATTTTAAGAACAGCAACAACATTGAAATAAATATTCCATATATAAACTACAAAAAACTTTAAAGAAACAAGAGAAAGAGAAAATACCATAGAATAGTATGCCCGAGTGTACCCTCAAGCAAGATTATGCCACCTTTCAAAGATGCCTCTGTGGAGGGCATCGCCTATTTGGTACTGATAAGGTCGGAGGCCGCATCTGAGGTCAAGAAATATTTAGCATGCTAAGGAAAGGGAGGCAAGCGAAAAGGGAGGGGTTAGAACTATGAGATTATGATGTGATTGGGAATGAAATTAGTTAAGTGAGTAAAAATAAATTAAAAAATCTAAGGGAAATGTTGATGGCACAGAAGTGAAGTCGTGTTTGTATGATGGATATGCACAAAATTGTAGTAAAAGGCAGAATTGGGATATACTTATAAGTTATTGAAAGTGTATTGCGAAACTGCCTAAGGAGTTTGTTGAATTCTGCAAATGAATGTTTAATGATGGACTTAAGTAATACCATTATTAAAATGGATGATGTATACACGCACGTGCACACATATAGTGTGTGTATATATATATATATATATATATATATATATATATATATATATATATATATATATATATATATATATATATATATATGTATAATATATATATATATATATATATGAATATATATATATATACATATATATATATACTGTACATATATATGTGTATATATATATGTATATATATATATATATATATATATATATATATATATATATATATATATATATATATATTGTGACTCGGACTAGAACAGGCTTGGTTAATCCAATCAAACCAAAACGTTGCAGTAGAGCAAATGTTGGAAAGTAAATAAGAGTAATCTACTAACGTGGAGAAAATGGAAAAGTTTGGTGAAACAGAAGCCCTATTCCCAAGTCTTAGCAGGAAGACATAAAAGTCCTGTCAGGATGGCATTATAAAAGTGAAAGAAAGGGGTCTTGATATCCTGAAAGCGAGGGACGACTTGCAGGATAAGAATAATTAGTGTAGGATTGGAATCATTATCACCTCTGATGACTTAACTGTTAAGGGTTGAGGCGCTGACTTAACTGTTAAGGGTTGAGGCGCTGACTTAACTGTTAAGGGTTGAGGCGCTGAGTTAACTGTTAAGGGTTGAGGCGCTGACTTAACTGTTAAGGGTTGAGGCACTGACTTAACTGTTAAGGGTTGAGGCGCTGACTTAACTGTTAAGGGTTGAGGCGCTGAGTTAACTGTTAAGGGTTGAGGCGCTGACTTAACTGTTAAGGGTTGAGGCGCAGTTGATTAACTGTTAAGGGTTGAGGCGCTGACATAACTGTTAAGGGTTGAGGCACTGACTTAACTGTTAAGGGTTGAGGCACTGACTTAACTGTTAAGGGTTGAGGCACTGACTTAATTGTTAAGGGTTCAGGCGCTGACTTAACTGTTAAGGGTTCAGGCGCTGACTTAACTGTTAAGGGTTGAGGCGCTGACTTAACTGTTAAGGGTTGAGGCGTTGACTTAACTGTTAAAGGTTGAGGCGCAGTTGATTAACTGTTAAGGGTTGAGGCGCAGTTGATTCCGTGGACATTTTCTGAACTGTAAATCAGACCTTGACTTAGAAAGGTCCGAACTTGATTTAGCAGTTATTTAAAGGTTTAAAGGCCACTCATGAATGGCAGAGGCAAGGGGCAATGCCATAGAGACTGACCATACATACATATGGTCAGCGCCCGAGACCCCTCTTCCACCCAAGTTATGACCAAGGAGGGCCAGGCAATGGCTGCTGATGACTCAGCAGATAGATCTATAGGTTCCCCCAAACACCATCCCTAGCTCACAAGGATGGTGAGGTTGCATCGATCAAAGAAACTAACAAGAGGATAGAAACGGCAATGGCAACTGTAAAAAGGAACGAGCTAAATATCAATAACAACATTATTCATTACTATTATTTTCATTATTATTACAATTCACAATGTACAGTCATCCCTAAAAGAAAAGACCCTCTTGACCGAGAGGTAAGAACTATATATCCCTGCTACTAAACTCAATTTTTTTTAGTGAGGTGCATTTGCACCGACTCGCAACGGTGCCCTTTTAGCTCTGAAAATGTTTCCTGCTATCTGATTGGTTAGAATTATCTTGTCCAACCAATCAGCGATCAGGAAACTTTTCCGTGCTAAAAGGGCATCCCTGCGAGTCGGTGCAAATCTGCCTCGCCAAAAAGAATTGTCTATAATGATGGTAACACTACCTGACGTCTGAGATATGGGGGGGGGGGAAGGGGAGTGACGTTTGGGGAATAACGTTATTGCGAAACTGCTTGAGATAATCATTCCAATTTAAGAATCACAATCTCTCTCTCTCTCTCTCTCTCTCTCTCTCTCTCTCTCTCTCTCTCTCTCTCACAAAAAGAAAAGTGATTGACGTTCAGTACAGCGTTGCCATCACTATTAGCAGCGAAATAATCTCGCTCATGTGGTCTTTACTTTTATGAGTGACTGTACATTATTCTTAAGGAAGAAGCTAAATAATTCTAACAAGACTTCGTAGGTTATAATAACCAATTTTAAAAAGTATAACAACAATAACGAGAAGACGACACATACAAACTTGACTTTACATTACACATGGATCATTTCAAATGAAAATTATGTATTAGAGAGTTAGATTGGTGAGTAGGATAAAGAGCAATAAGTCATGGCAAACGAACTTTGACTTTTCAAAAAGAAAATATTGAGAGAAAAACAAAAAAGAAATGAATTACAGTAAGGAAAAATATATATATAAAAAAACATTCTAACCAGAAAAGTTAATTTGGAAATGTAAGGAAATTAAAAGTATTTAAATGCAAAATCGTCCATGAAATATATCATATAAAGGTTTAAAGGCCGCTCATGAATGGCAGAGGCAAGGGACAGTGACTTCGCCCTATCGAGCAGGACAATGCCCTAGAGAAAGACCATATATTCATATGATCAGCGCCCTAGCCCCTTTTCCACCCAAGCTAGGATCAAGGAGGGCCAGGCAATGGCTGCTGATGACTTAGCAGATAGACCAATAGGTTCTCCCAACCACCCCCATCCTTAGCTAACAAGAAGGGTGAGGTTGCAACGACTAAAGAAACTAACGAGTTTGAGAGGGACTTGAACCCCAGACTGGCGTTCACCAGTCATGGACGTTACCACATCGGCCACCACAACTCGATTAATAGAGCCTAAATATAGAGGGACTTGAACCCCAGACTGGCGTTCAACAGTCAGGGACGTTACCACATCGGCCACCACAACTCGATTAATAGAGCCTAAATATAGAGGGACTTGAACCCCAGACTGGCGTTCACCAGTCATGGACGTTACCACATCGGCCACCACAACTCGATTAATAGAGCCTAAATATAGAGGGACTTGAACCCCAGACTGGCGTTCACCAGTCATGGACGTTACCACATCGGCCACCACAACTCGATTAATAGAGCCTAAATATAGAGGGACTTGAACCCCAGACTGGCGTTCAACAGTCAGGGACGTTACCACATCGGCCACCACAACTCGATTAATAGAGCCTAAATATAGAGGGACTTGAACCCCAGACTGGCGTTCAACAGTCAGGGACGTTACCACATCGGCCACCACAACTCGATTAATAGAGCCTAAATATAGAGGGACTTGAACCCCAGACTGGCGTTCAACAGTCAGGGACGTTACCACATCGGCCACCACAACTCGATTAATAGAGCCTAAATATAGAGTACGTAGACTCATAGTAACTAAAATCCTTAGAAAAATCGATAAGTGAAATCGAGAGATGTATGCGAATACTATTAATATGCAAAATTACAGGGAACACCTGTGTTTGCTTTTAGAATCGTGCGTGAAAGATCAGATTTAATACGATTTTTTTCTTCTTTTTTAATTTCCAATATATGTCAAGCACTACCCTCCCTCTCCCCCCCTCCCCCCAACCCACCAATCTCTCTGTCCATGCTCTGTTTGTGTGTGTTTATGTGTGAGTGTGTCTGTCAGGAGGTGCTGAAGGCCAAATAGTGTCTAATTAACGAACCTATTTTTCTTTCCTTTACGGCCAAACGCAGCTGAAAGAGAACTTCTGCCGAAGAAAAACACACAAGGTCGAAAGGTCGTTTATATTCAACTGAAGGAGGACGGGGGGGGGGGGGGGGTGGGGGGGTTACGAGGGTAGGGTGTGGAGGGGCACGAAGAAGAGGGCATGAAGGAGGGGGCACGAGGGACAAGAAGGGCGTGAGATAAAACACATCACGTTGATAACAGATGAGACTGGAATTACTCGAGTGACCCCTTGACCTCCCAGTAG